>NW_013563185.1:0-29932 GCF_000968595.1 Rasamsonia emersonii CBS 393.64
CCGCTAGCTTTTTTCGCTTCCCTCTTCTCAGCCTCTGCCTTCTCCAGCTTTTGTTGCTCCCTCTTAGCCTTCTTGAGAGCCTTTTTCCTTTCAGCGCTATCTTCACTGTCTCCCGCGCCGTTAACAGGCAATGGGCCATGGACAAGGTCAGGCTGATCATGCAGCAGAAGATATGCCTTGACAGCAGACAAAGCCATCCTCGTGAAGAACGGATGATCCCGCAGGTGATCCTCCCACCGGATCATATCCACGTAAGCCCTGATCATGCCCTTGCGTAGCGAGAAGCTGTGGAAGTCAAACTGATCCTCTTGCCATGTATCAAAGATATTGTAAACGGCGTGGAAACGTTTCAATGCAAGGCCGAGCTTCCTTTGCCGTAAGTACGCTTCTCCGTCCTCGGTTAGATACCAAACACACTGCATCTCATGAAGGTCGCCGAGAGCGCCGCCCACCGTCTCGTTACGCGTGAATTTGCTCATGTTATCCAGGGCTTTCTCATTATCGTTGTTTCGAAGCTGATACTTGGCCGCCTTCGAATTGATATACCGATCTTTCTCATCCAACGACCGCGCATAATCCATAACCTCCGCAGCTTTAGGAAGATTTCCGTAGTGCTTGTATATCCTGGCTTTTGTCATATGGTAATCCACAGATTTGGGGACCAAGTTAATGGCCTTCTCAACGTAGTCCAGGGCTTTCTCCAGATCACGGCTGAGATGGTAGTTGTAGTGTTGCGCAAGGAAATAGAAGACAGAGGCCTCAAAAACCGAGCTTTCACCATTGGTCTCCTTATCTGCAGATCCGTTCGCCTGAGACTGCAGCTTTCCAGAGGCGTAGCCCTCGACGAGTTCTTGGACTGTGTCACGCTTCGCGGGATTGTCGTATAGGGTCTTGATATTTGCAAAAAGCGATGGAACTCCCTTGCGCAGCATCCGTTGAAGGTAAGAGTCTGCGGCCTGTCTAAAGTCCTCACCCTCCAGGAAGTCCAGTGGAATTCGACGTGGAGCGTCGCCTTTGGGATATTTGTCAGCCCACTCGTCATACACCGCCTTCAGAGCTTTATGGTCGGTTTCTGGTATCCCCTTTGCCTTTATCAAGCCATCATAGTAATTGGAGTTCTCGGGATTCCGGTCGAGGAGAGCGGCGTACGCCGCCTCGGCTTCGCTCTTGCGATCCAGACGTAGAAGATAGTCTGCTCTCATTTCCATGACCGCGAGCACGTCTGAGCAGCGTTTCCCAACAGCCTCCAGATGCTCCAGAGCCTTCTCAATATTTCCTGACTCGGCAATAATCATATTCTTGTATAAGACTGCCTCGGAATGTTCCATGTCGGTTCTCGGCGGCGGGGTCTTGAGGGTTTCCTCGTAAGTGGTCAGCACATTCTCTGCTTCAGTCAAGTTCCCAGCCAGATGATGTGCGATCGCCAATGCTGTCCAGTTTTGTCGGAATGCCGGTCGGGCCTGAAGCATGGCGCTTCTGCTTTGAATGTAGCCCTGGTAATCCCGCATTTGCATCTGGAGGAGCGCGAGGTCACGTTGAATAGGCTGTGACTCTGGTTCCAACTTCAGAGCAAATTTATACGCTTTGATCGCTTCCTCATAGTTCTTTTCTGCCCGATACAGGAGACCGAACACGTGCCAGCAGACATGCGACTTCATGTCATTTTTGAGAGCCGTCTTTGCCAGCACAAATGCTTCCTCCAACTGTCCGAGATTGCTCATGATCAGAGCCTTCATAGCCTGCGTGTCGCCATGGTTGGGATTTTTGCGAAGAATTTGGTCCGCCGTCTTGATACCTGCAGCATGCCGTCAGCTGTCAATTTCATGCGCCTTAGCGTCATTGCAGTGAAATCGTAGCCAGACCTTTCTTGTACTGCTTGTTCTCATAGTGGCGAACCACTTGGCGGAACAGCGACGCGTCTTTGGAGCTCAATTGCTGAGGCATGGCGGGCAACCGCTTGGTCGTTGTGTCGGACGACTTGGAGAAGGCCAGGTGCTGTCGAGGTTCGGTGACTGTGCGTGACCAGCTAAGTTATGTGCGGGGAGCGACTTCCAGAGTAATAAGGCGCTAGCGACACAGCATATGAAG
The DNA here is from genome assembly GCF_000968595.1 of Rasamsonia emersonii CBS 393.64. NCBI lineage: Eukaryota > Fungi > Ascomycota > Eurotiomycetes > Eurotiales > Trichocomaceae > Rasamsonia > Rasamsonia emersonii. Next base: position 2,089 of record NW_013563185.1, read on the forward strand.
GCAGGAAGGAGGACAGGAGAGGACAACTATTACTGCGACTTGGTCGACAATTCCATGCTTATTGCACGATTCCTATCCTCGATTTTCACGGACTCAAGCCAACTGACCTGCCGCGTGGTTGTTCGGCGGCAGAACAAATAATTTATCCGACTCTTAGGCTCTCTGCATGCGTGACGTGCAGCAACCTCGACCACAATCATACAACGCCAAGTATATCTTCATGCGAGGTATCTTAAAGGGATTTATTTTTTCTTAATTTGCCAGTGCTACTGCCTCTCCTTCCTTAAAAAAGAAAAGTATAGTAGAGGGAAGTGATAAAAAAAATAACTATATAACATTGCTGATGCTTTTTTTTACCCATAGACCTGTGGAACCGCTTCTGGCATTGTCCATAAGCTCGACAATATATTGTTTTGCTTTGCAGTCCTGCAGTTTCATATTATCGATTCGACGCTAGCGCTTCAAGAGAATCTCATTTCTTCTTGCCGTTGATTATTGACACCATCAGTCATCTGATAGTTATTTTCTATACCATTCATGCCATGCAAGTCTCATCATATATGTACACATATTGGAGATTCGACGCTGTCACAGACCCGGTAACGTGTGCATCTCCTGTTCAAGCGTTGAGAGTAGATATCATTCAATCGTATTATACAAAGGGCCAAAAATGCTAAAATCTCTAGAAAATGTGCTCAACGTTTACCGGACGCTGCATCCTGACGCTCACGCCAGCGGTTGAAGGCGTGTTCCCAGTCCCCTGAATCATCGCATCTCTCAGCAACCAAGCCCCATGTCCGCGAACGAATGATCTGTTCGATGGTCCTTTCGTTCCGGATAAGATTTGCGAGTGATTCGGTCCGTGGCTCTCGAGGAAAGAACCGTGCAGAATAAGGGTCTAATCGTTCATCAACTACCCTTTCGCGCTCTCTCGCCGATTCCACCTGTCGCAGGATAAGGTCCGGATCCTCAGGATCTGGACTTGTGGCCACGCCGGCGCAATAGTTAAGTACGTCGGACCTCGTCTGCCACGAAGGGAAAAGTACGTTATTTTTGAACGACTCGCAGGCTTCAGGATCTACTTTCCGTTTGCCTGCAGCAGTTGCTTGTCGTGTGGCGGTGGAGGAAGGATCGAAGCCCGCGCGAGCCGGAGTCAGTAAGGCATTCAGATTCTGAGTGATCGAGTCATCTACAGAGGCTCTCGAGAGACGTAGGAAATCTGCACGTGTCCAAAAGTAACCGTCAATAGTGCTCTTCCATCGAGTCAGTTTGAATGGGGAATCGAAAACCTCTTAACACTCTCTCGTCGAAACAGAACTGCGGGCTCAGCGTCGGAGCAGTGGTCGAAGGCTGTTGTGACATCCTTCGACCAGCCGGTTGCTCCGGCTGTTTGGACTTTGGAGAACGTTGAGCCCAGAACCACTCCAGATTGACCGGCACGGTTTGGATAATCTGTATGAGCCAAAATGCGGGTGGCGCCGTTAAGCTGGAAGGAGCAGCACCAAGTTTCTCCAGGCCGCTGAAGAAGAGAAACAACTGCTATGCGCTCCTTAAGATATCAGATAGAGAAGAAGAGCTGTTGAATAGATCATAGATTATTTGCCAAAGGGAATGATTAAAGACCCGGAAAGTACCCATGGCCACCTCCGATGACCGCATCCGAATATGGATAGATTTCAAGGTCACGGGACGACGCGATTCTCAACGCGCGGTAACACGTGTTGGGGAGATCAGGTGCCTGCCGCAATCTAGCCAACACCGCATGTCTCCTTAACTGCTTTCTAGTCTTTCTTTTCATTTTTGTCCCCTCTAGTAATCATACACTACTCTGTGAAATATATGTACTGCAGTTATACTCAATTCAGATCCGCTGGTGAACCATGCCCGAGTTAGCAGAGGTCGCACGAATCGTGCATTTCATTCGCAAGCATCTTGTGGGAAAGACTCTGGCCAATGTGCAGACACAAAATGATGATATCGTCTATGGCAAAGCTGGGACCAGCGCGGCTGAGTTTCAGAAGGCTATGCAAGGCAAAAAGATCATCGGCGCTGGTCAACAAGGCAAATATTTTTGGATCACAATGTGCTCGCCTCCACATGCTGTCATGCACTTTGGCATGGCTGGCTGGTTGAAAATCAAGAATGCGGACACATACTACTATCGGACCACCAAAGAGGAAGACAAAGAGTGGCCGCCAAAGTACTGGAAATTCCTTTTGGAGACAGACGAAGATCCAAAAACGGAGGCTGCATTTGTTGATTTTCGAAGACTAGCGAGGATCCGACTGGTCGACTGTCCTGCAGATGACATTCGCAAATACAGTCCTCTGAAAGAAAATGGACCGGACCCCCTTGCGGATAAGGATGTCTTTACTGAAGACTGGCTATTAGAGAATCTCAGAAGCAAGAAAGTGCCAGTCAAGGCTTGGCTACTTGACCAAGCGAACATCAGCGGCATTGGAAATTGGATGGGGTAAGCTGCTATTAAAGTGAACTCTGGCAAAAACTTTTTCCATGTGCTGATATCTGTCAGTGATGAAATCCTGTATCATGCCAAGATACATCCTGAGCAGTATAGCAACACTTTGAGTGATGCTCAGATTAAGCAGCTATACTCGTCCATTAACTATGTGTGCACAACCTCAGTGGACGTACTGGCCGACTCAGACCAGTTTCCGGAGGACTGGCTGTTCAAGCATCGATGGAGTAAAGGGAAGAAGAATCAGCCTGCTGTCTTACCGAATGGGAATAAAATCGTCTTCCTCACTGTTGGTGGGAGAACTAGTGCCGTTGTGCCAGCCGTACAGAAGAAAACGGGCCCCGTCGCCAAGGACATCGCTGATGAAGATGTGGGCAAAGACGAGGATGCTAATGGGACGTCAGCCGGTGGTAAGCGAAAACGTGGAACTGTCAAGAAGGAAGATGACTCCGAGGATGATGAGACCACTGGCCCAAAACGGGCGGCGTCAAGGAAAGGCAAGACCGGGGGTGCTAAATCTGCAATCAAAGAGGAGGAGACTGATCCATCGCATGCTGAATCGACTGGAAGGAGGCGTTCAACCCGCAACAGAAAGTAGTTGATTGTTTCATCCACAGGGCGCATGGCGTTAGGGTGTGATTTATGTACTGTACAGGTCGGTATCGAGATCTTGGGTCTCGCTTTTCATGCCCCCTGTTTTTCTTAAAAGTGAGCTTTTTGCCCGCTGGGCAGAATCGAGATCAGGTTTCGGCGAGTTGAAGTTTGAATCAATTTCCAAGTTCTTATACCATGGTTCCATTCAATTTTCGATAGAAAACACCAAAATTCCCGTTCCCATCCTTGCCTGCTTTTAGATCGTCCATAACTGCGAAGCAAATGCTCTCCCACCAGCCTCCTTGGAACTCCGCCTCGGCAAAGACCTCCGACCAACAATCCGCGACTTCTTCTCGAGGATTCAAAAAGGCACCGCAACCAAACGCTCCTAAAACAAGTCTTCGATGTCCATTGAAAGCTGCAATCCGCAGGATAATCCGCATCTTCTCCTTCATCAATTCCCTATCCTGTGGATTTCTATATTTCGGGCGGGGACCCGAATTATCTAGGGGCGGCACACATAACGCCGCCATGCTAATGACACTAACAACGGGCAGCTCCTCCGGTTTCGTGAGATCCAACAAAGTATGCCCGTTTTGGAGGCTATCCCTGATGATGACCACTGTTGGAGAGTAAATGGCTTGATCGTCCTGCAGTGGATAATATCTCAACTTCAGTGTGAAGCTTAGACTGCTGCGGTAGCATAAAGCCTCCTCCTGGGCCAGAGCTCCATTGAGCCAGCCTCCACCGGCACTATGTGCATTCGCCATATTTAGCACGCATACGGGGCGTTTGTCTCGCACAGTCATGTACTGCTCGCACTTTCCGAGATTGATCGCCGTGTCGAACGTGTCGGCATCCAGGACTTTGATTTCTGCTGGGAGGAATCCAGGACAATACTTATGGTTGAGCTTTGGAGGGTTCGGCGGTTTGTAGAGGTAGCCATTAGGGGGTGCGTGAGGAAGCGTCTTCAAAATACCAGGGAGAAGCTGTTTTGTCTCTTGCGCTGTCTGAACGAGCTTTCGCCGTCTTTCCAGTTCATTAAGTGACTGCTTTCGCACCGGCTTCGATGCGTTTGAAACAGATATGGAGTCATTCCGTGAAATATCCTGGCTGTCTATTCCCTGAGACGAGGCTTCGTTGGTGTCGGCATTGTCACGCGACATCTGACGTCGAGAAGCATCTTGCAGGCTACTTTCCGCCGAACGTTTTCTCCGCTCTGGATACAAAAAGAAAGCAGACAATTTCGTCTGTGTCAATCCATCTCGCACATGTTCGGACATTATGTCCTTTTCCCTGGGATAGAGAGAATAGAGAACCTCCTGGGGAGGTGGAATCGAGGCTGAAGTCACCCATGGATGATGGCAGCCTGGCCGGCGTGTCGCGTGTCGGCGAGCTGTGCGGGGAAAGAGGGCGAGCGCGTTTTGTCCGGCAGAAAAATCTACAGCTGGAAGGCGGTGTGCTTATCAGTCCGATCACGGCGGGGCTTCGGCCTTGCCACAGCGAGAAGGCGAACCGGGGTGACAAATCCCTTTACACATTATTCAAATTGCAGGAAGAACTTTCCTGCTTTTTTTTTCTTAGGCGAAGAAATAGAATCCGGATAAGACAAAATCACCGCACGAGTCTGAGACTATTTCGAGGGATCCCGGCCTATTCGACAGCGATCGATATCAGCTGTGCTGTCGGTGACTTAGCAAACGGGATTCCTCGATTACCCTCTTTTCACCATGAGCGCCATTCTCTCAGCAGATGACCTCAACGACTTTATTTCTCCCGGTGTGGCTTGCATAAAGCCCGTCGAGACACTGCCGAAAAAGGATCCAGCTAGTTCAGAGGTAGGAGATGACTGATGGCCCTTCTCAAGTTTGCTTGTTCGAACGGAAGCTGATTTGTAATATACTAGAATCCGTACGAAGTGACGACGGAAGACAAGGTCCAACCCGAGAATTTACCACCAGCACAGATATCCTTGACTGATTGCCTGGCATGTTCTGGCTGCGTCACCTCTGCAGAGGCAGTCCTGATTTCGTTGCAATCGCACGCGGAGGTCTTGAATACGCTTGATGCCCATCCCGCGACACCCTTGACCATCCAAGATGACGGGCATGTGAATCTAAAGGATGCAGTTCCCAAGGAAGGAAAGATATTCGTTGCGAGCGTTAGCCCCCAAGTCAGGGCCAGCCTAGCTGCAACATATGGGATTTCGGAGCGAAAAGCTGGATACATGATCGACCAATTCCTCCGCGGCCCTCATGGTTTGCGCGCTGGCGGCAAACATGGCAATGGTTTCACCTGGGTGGTCGACACTAATATCATCCGTCAAGCTGTTCTGGCACTTACTGCGGAGGAGGTGCGAGAGTCATTAGAAAGTGCGAACTCGACCACTGCAGATACTTCTCGATTTCCAGTCCCAAAACGACCTATTCTGTCATCTGCGTGTCCTGGTTGGATATGCTACGCCGAAAAGACACATCCACACGTTCTGCCTCATCTATCACGTCTGAAGTCACCACAGGCTCTGGCCGGCACATTCCTCAAGACACTGTTGAGTCGCCTTCTCGACATACCTCCGTCTCAGATCTGGCATTTGGCGATCATGCCCTGTTTCGATAAGAAATTAGAGGCGAGCCGTGAAGAACTGACTGACATGACGTGGCAGTCTGAAGACGGCCTGGCGCATTCAGAGAAACAGTCTGCCACTCGAGACGTCGACTGCGTGATAACCGCGCGGGAGCTTCTCACGTTAGCATCATCCAGAGGGATCTCTCTTCCAGCATTGCCACTCAAACCTTTATCTTCGACATTTGCGCCTCATTTTCCAGATAAGACCGTTGATTCTTTTCTCTCGTCTCGCTCGCCATTTTCCAAGCAGACATCCGCCTTTGGCACTTCCGGTGGCTATCTCCATTACGTTCTGACCAGTTACCAATCTCGTCACCCGAACAGTCAAATTGTGACTCAGCGGGGCCGCAACTCGGATGTCGTGGAGTACACTTTGGTATCTGAAACTGGTGAACCGATATTGAAAGCTGCACGTTACTACGGTTTCAGGAATATCCAAAATCTTGTCCGAAAATTGAAACCTGCGCGCACCTCACGATTGCCGGGAGCAAAGACCATGACGGGCCCAGCCGCAGCTCGACGTGGTGGCTCTGGCTCCGGAGCTGGTGCGGGTTCAGGGCTTGATTATGCCTACGTGGAAGTGATGGCTTGCCCTGGTGGTTGTACAAATGGCGGCGGGCAGATCCGGATTGAAGACGCCCGCGAAGCGAATTCTGCACTCCAGTCTTCATCGTCAGATTCAACGTTTGACCAGCCGCAGAAACCGTCGCCACATGAGCAGCGGGCCTGGCTTGCCCGCGTCGATGAAGCATACTTCTCTGCAGATTCCGAGTCGGATGATTCTGAAGATGCAGTTTTGCAAGAATCTATCCTTGACATGGAGTCGCGAGTGCATGGCATAATGAACTACTGGTCCCGTACGAGTGGGACTCCGCTGGACAAACTGGTCTATACAACATATCGTAAAGTTGAAAGCGATGTGGGTAAGAATAAAAATGTGGGAGAGACAGCCCGTGTCGTCGAGCTTGCTGGCAAGATCGGCGGCGGCTGGTGATGAATATAATACCTTAGATATATTTTGATTGTCCTTTGTCTGTATACCCATTCGATCTAGACAGTGATTTATAGACTGATAACATGAATAGACATGTGTATAGTACAGTACAATAGTATCACAATCTGTAGTGTATTTTGTCAAATATTATTGAATGATGATGAGAATACATTCTCGTCCATAATAGCATTTAATGGCCCTATTATTATTACCTTGTCTGTTGAGCAATTAATAATACAACCTCTGTATGTGGGGGATATAGTATATATCCACAAACGGTTAGTGTGGGCAGGGTGGCGTGGGCGGTGAAAGAATTCTTCCATCCCGTTCTGGACTCGTACAAGCAGGGCATCATAATCTTCCGTTGTTTCATTCCGATTCTTCAGTTCTTCCAAACTAGTAACGCTCTGCGAACCCGAAGTAGTGTCGTTATTATCCTTCGTTTTATCCATCTATCTATCTGACGTATCTCGGTACAGTTCGCACATCGCATCTCACACATACTATCTACCTATCTCTCACCGATCTCTCGCCTACTCTGCCATCCAGTTCGGCTTCATCTCATACAAGCTCAGCCAAGCCCTGTCTTATCTAGCTGTCTCCAATAATAATAACCATGTCACGCGAAGCTTACCAAGTTCCTTCCCTCGGCGCCGGGCAGAACGCCTTCGGCGCGGGCGTGGCCCCTGGCATCGACCCTTCCAACCCTCTGGATGGACCGGCCACCACTTATGTCTGCGGCGACTGCAGCTCGCGCGTGACGCTGAAGCGTGGCGACCAGATCCGGTGCAAGGAGTGTGGGCATCGAGTGCTGTATAAGGAGCGGACGAAGAGGTTTGTTCCTTCCCTCCCTTGCTACGGGATTGTCTTTTATGTGAATGTAGCGGCTGACTGTCTCAAACAGAATGGTGCAGTTCGAAGCCCGATGAATGAATGAATGGATGAAATGGATATTGTGACGCTACTCTGATTGTTTATATTATTGTTCCTGGAGAAAATAAATAACCCTCCTTTCCTACGACTATGGAAATTTTTGGCGGTGTGTGGCGTCCAGAGTGGAAAACGGATAACATGCATTATGGCCACTGCAGTTCTGAGCAACGGACAGGGCGATGCGACCCTCCGAGGCTGAGGGTAGGATTGTGACTCTTCCCGCACCTCTGTTGCATTTGAAATGAGGACAGCGATGACAGGAAGAGGGCAGCCAGGTAGAAAAGTGGCCGCTTCATTTGTTAAGGCCTGTCTTTGTTGCCTTTTTTTCTATGATACCTAGGTCCTGCCAAAGACAGAAAAAAAAGGACAGAGAGAAATAGCCAATTAAAATAAATAGGATACCCTATCAATATCTGCAAGTAAATGTTCCGACATCCTTGTTCTTACATTTCTACATTCTTTTTCCCATTCCCTCTATTTGCCCTTATATTGCCCTTACAACCTGTTCGTAACCTCGATAAACCGTTCTAAACACTTCAATGCTTCGCCACTTTCGATGGCCCAGCGGGCCCTCCGGACCCCTTCCTTCCAACGTCCGCCACCAGGACCACGCTCCGTGATGACTTTACCGTCGTCCCCGGGGCCCATGTTACTGGTATCCGACTCGCAGATACCAGAAGTCACCAAAAGAGCGGCCACGTTCATAAGGACGAAGTGCAGGATGGGATCGTCGCGAGGCAGCTCGTTGCGCAGGATGCTCATGAGCTTCGCGGCGTTGTCCTTGGGCATCTTTCGGCTGTAGACGTCCGTCAGAGGATGAGTAGGTAACCCGAAATCTGACGGGTGAAGCTGGAACGTCTCCAACTTCACAAGGGTGCGCGGAGGAGCCTCGTCATCGCTGGTGCTCTCATCCTCGTCCTCCTTCTCGGAAGACGGTTTGAATGCTGGGTTGGGATACTCGGAGAGTCTCCAACAGTTTGTCTTGCCCGCGCAGCTGATCTCGTCCATGTCTTCTTCTCCGCAGACGATCAGCGCTTTCTTCGCTCCGCTCAGCCTCAGGGCCTCTGCAAAGACAGGCCCGAGACTCTGGTACGCCACACCCACCACACGGGCTTCCAACGCGAAGTCCACGGGGTTGGCAAGAGGTCCCATCAGGTTGAAGATTGTCCTGATACCGAGACCACGGCGCACAGGGTTGGCGTACATCATGCCAGGGTGAAAATTGGGGGCGAAGAGGAAGGCGTAGTTGGTCTCCTCATACACTTTGGGAAGGTTCCCTGCATTGACGGCAGTGATCTTCGGCGGAACGGGAGAGATTGCGGTCAACACATCAGCGGATCCTGAGAATGAAGTCTGAGCCCGGTTCCCATGCTTCGCCATCATCAGGAGTGGCGACGCTATGATTGAGGCGGTCGTAGAGATGTTGAAGGTGGAGTGTGAGTCACCCCCCGTGCCGACAATGTCGCACTGTAACACTTTATCAGCATCAATTGTTCAGTAACCGATGAGTGTCTAAAAAAAAAACTTACTAGTCCGCCTCTGTACAGACCCTCTTTTTTCCCACGAGCTCTGACTACACTTTTCAAAGAACTCTTCTCAACCTTGCTGGCAGCCTCCCTCATGCGATGCGAGCATTTTGCTATGACATCGGATTCCCGGTCTTTTCCCGTCGAATGTAGCAGGGTCAGCAGAGCTGCAGTCTGTATGACTGAGATCCGGTCCTCAAAGATGAGCGCGAATGCGGCCGCAATTTCCTCTGCAGAGACCTGGACTCCTGCCGTAGCGGGGTATGCCAGCCGCTGGAGGAGGGGTGTGATGGAAACGGGTTCCGGCTTGTCGTCGGGGGTTGGGTTGGCCATGGTTCCTTTCTGTTCCTGTTAATCAATTGAAATCCAGACCTGAAGCCTGGATTTTCCGGCTACATGCAAGTCAAGAAACGATGCCCAGGTCGGTTTCTCTGTCGTCTCTGACTTGGTGTAACACGTAGAGTGATCGGCTTACCGCAGTGGACGGCGGCAGAAACTGACCGCCCCCGTAGCAGAAGCCTTTCCTTATTGGGAGGTCCAAATCTCCGGCGCGAGATTTCTACAAAAACCCAGCTTTCCCCGAGTCGCCATTGCACCACCTTCCCCGTCGAGCCTCTGGATACTATTTTCCCCTTGTCATATCTTTTTTCTGGTATATACAATTGTATTTGATTCTTTTCCCCCTGGGCTCGGGCGCCAATGCCACCCCGGTTACGGATTCCATCTTCACAACTCTCTCGGACGCTCCGCCGGCAGAGAGTAGGAGGACCACAATATGAGATCTCCATCAGATGTGCGAGTACTGCTGCTGCTGCTGCAGCGACGCCAGGTCCATCGATGGACCAGATGAACACCTCAACCGCTCCCGCCTCTCAATTTCATCCCACCCAGCCCCCGTCCCATCGCCGCCCTGAAGAGCGCCGCTCACAGCTCCTTCGGCAATACACATCTCTCATCCGTACCTCACCCCTCATGGTGTTGTTTCAGCACAACAATCTCCAATCGATCGAATGGGTCGCAATCCGTCGCGAACTCAGTCTTGCGTTGCAGAAGGTCGACGAGCAGCTTGCGTCCGAAGGGCGTCGGCTGCCACCACTGGCGCCCCATATCAAGCTGCAGATCATCCAGACGAGGATATTCGAAGTGGCTCTGCGTATTGTCGAGTACTTCCGTCCGGATAAGGAGGAATTGGAGGCAAAGAGAAGGACAGCAGAACAGACCTCTGAAATCCCGTCTCGGTTTGACCCCAGAGACGATCCGACTCTGACACACGACCTTTCCCGCGCGGTCCACGATGCGGTGATGTACAAGAAGGGGAAGCACGAGCTCTCGACCCTTCTTGTGGGACCGATAGCGGTCCTTTCCTTCCCCAACGTGTCGCCGGAGCATCTCAAGGCGGCCCTCTCGGTCCTTGCTCCCAAGGCCACCGGTTTCCCGGTCCCGTCCCGCAAGACGAACCCGGGCTGGCACGAGCAGACTGTGCAGGATGGTCTGCAGAAGCTGATGCTGCTCGCCGCGCGGGTCGACGGCAAGGTCTTTGATCTCGACGAGACGAAGTGGGTCGGAAGTATCGAAGGTGGCATCGACGGTCTGCGGGCGCAGCTCGTCGCCGCGCTCCAGAGCATCAGTGCTAGCGTTACAAGTACCCTGGAGGGTGCTAGCAAGAGTCTTTATCTCACACTGGAGAGCCGGAGGAGCGTGCTGGAGGAGGAGCAGAAAGGTGGGAAGGAAGAGGGTCAGTCATGAGATGTCTCTCACACATCACGCTTTTTTCATCTTTTTTACATAATGTACAATAAGACAGATAGTGTGTGTTCTCCTAGTCAAAATTTTGCACCTTCTTGAATTGGCAAAGAATGATGTCTGTATTATCTAGGGATATAAAAATGAAAGAACAGAAATCGTTTCCTCAAAAAACCCGCTACTCTCGCCGGGTTGAGAACAGACCGAGCAGACATTTTTCTGGTCTCGTCGAATGTGCCCAGTTTATGCCTAGCTCTCTCTCGATTTCAGCTTCGAGTTCATGCCCACGATACACCGAATCAGGTCCCAGTCTCCGTCCAATCCGACCCAATCTGTGACCAAAATGCCGGTGGACCAGTCGCCGTCCGGGTTCTCGGGATGCCGCCGGCAGAGATAGTCGACCGTGGCCGGGTTCAGCTTGGCCGCGATCTTTTCGGGCCAGGTCTTTTTCTTCCAGAAGTTGCTTGCGCTGAGGAAGTTGATGAAGAACGGATACCGCTGGTCCCAGGCGTCACGGACGCCGAATGGATATCGGTTCACAGCCGCGCGTGCGATGTGCTCGGTCACGTACTGGATCTTCGTCCCGATGTTCTCGGTTTCCAAGACCTCGTAAAAGTCTTGGATGCAGAGTTGTCCGCTCGGGCAGGTAGCGTTGGGGGTGTTGTCCGCCCAGCCACCGCCGTCGATTCCCCAACCGCGTCCGCCGTGCTCCTGCTTCAAGCGGTCCTCGATGTTGAAACGGCGCAACAGCACAATCTTGCCGCGAACCTCGCCCAGCGTCGGGATCCTGGGTTCGGTGTACCAACGGCTCTCGGGTTGAGCGTAGTGGTCACGGAGAATCCTGCTGAGCTGCTCATCCGTCGCCTTGCCAATGCCTTCCCGCTTCAGGGAAATGATGAGCGTTTCGGACGGGTTACGGTTGAGGAAGTCATCGACATCCTGCATCAAGTCCCGGAAGTACTTGCTGCCCGTCAGGGAGATCGGGAATGCACTGTGGACCAGGGCGAGCTCATCTCTGTCGGGGTCATCGGGATGTTGAGGCTGCACCCGGATATCAAAGAAGCGCACCCCGTTCTCCAATTGCTCACGGGGGCTGACCGCCTGACAACGAACTGACGGCGCAGCAACGTAGCAGGTGGGCGAATTGTGCGTGCCGGGGATGGAGAGAGCGGAGAGCAGGATATCATCCCTCAGCTCTTGCATCCACGCATTGGGCTTGGACGAGGCGAAGATGGCCAGGTGCGATTCGGGTGTCACATAGATGCCCGTGAATCTGAAGCGGGGGTTGTCGCTCAACGCCCTCATCTCCGCGGACTCGGTGGTCGGTACGGGGATCTGAATCTGGTGTCTCTCCCCTTCCGCTTCCAACGTCAAACGCAACCGCTCCTTGTCAGACTTGTCAAAGGCCCGGATGTCGGTTCGGACGCTGCTAAAGGGTTCCACGCGGACATTGACATCCTGATGAGCGAATGGACGCGCATCTTGGTCCAGAGGCTCCGCCGGAGTGCCTGTACGGGTGACGTTGGTCACCATCCGGGTGAAGTTCTTGGCCATAGTATTGAAGCCCCGGGATTTCTCCGGTCGAGAGAAGCGCTCGACGAGCTTCAGCTCGACCGGAGTTGCGCTGAGGTTGCGTATGGTCAAGAATTCAGCAACCATGGTGGGGGAGGTTCTCTTGTCGATTCACTAGTAGCAACAACAGCGAAATCAAGCGATAGAGACGGAGAGCGCGAAAGCGAGAGAATATTCACACGCTTACCTCAGAAGAGAGTGCTACCCCACGATGAAAATGGTTTACGCCGGACAGATATAGATTCGGTCGTTCCATTGATTTTTGATCGATCTACCACAGTGCCTCCCCGTCCGATAGATTTAAGGTGGAGATCTGGGCTGAGATCGGCGCAGCAGCCTCAGCCCCCATCGTGGGATCGTGGGAGAGACTCCAGCAACGCAATTGCGCAAAACGAGTGGCTGATGCGACGCGCTTCTTGCTTCTTGGCGATCTTGGAGAAGCTCACACGCCCGAGCAGGTGCATCTGCGTGTGAGAATCGAGCATCGGGATGGGCTGATTGCCTGCAAAGCCATGGCCCACCTGCTCGTTTTCCCTATGGTAAGGCTGATTGGCTGTCAGTGGGGCACGAGTCTTGACGTCGTGGACGGAGTAATATTATTACTCTGTACCACGCCGCGTCTTGGTATGCTCTTCGCCTTGCTGCATGCGATATCACATCATCTACCGCGTACAAACAATGATCAGGGTTGCGGTGAAAGCCCGCCGCAATATGTTTATCCTCTGAACTATGTATATATGTCCTGACTGCGCATGTAGCCATGGAAAAGAGCAGCATGGACCCTTGGTTCCCAACTTGTGGAATCTACCCTCCCCTACCTCATTCAGTGGATAGTATACAGCTCAACAGCAAATTCAAATTCGCTAGGAATCCAATTTCTCTGTGAAATGACCAACGCGGACATCTGCCAATAGTCTGCCCCTTGCCCCGCACCACGTGAAGGCCGGGGAGGACTCAGACAGATAAGCTCAACCCGATCCCTCTACATAAATTTTTAACAAAAATTCTCCTGCAGACAGTCGCAACCTGTTCCTCAGTCTTTTTATCTACTACGGAGTAGAGTGTACTTACATAAGCCAGAGGTGGCGCCTCTCCCAGCAGCCATTCCAGTGGCGGGATGAGGGTGGAATCACGTGCGCGGGCCGATAGCTGTTATTCTCGGCTATCGTCGGCGGAGAGATAACAAAGGTCCTCTCTCCGCAGTCAGGAACCCAGACGCAGGACCGGCCACACGGTACATAATGCTGTTATCCCGCCTTTTCGCCTTCTTCTCCTCCCCTTCCGTTTCCTCTCCATAGCCAGGGTGAGTGATTGAATAAAAGGATGGGCATCTTACGCTGCAGCAGGAGGCTCCTCGCCTGCTCCGTTAACCGGCCCTGGCGCGGCGGTCATGCAATTGCGCCGCTGGTGGTCGGTGCATCTGGTGGCTTCGACCGCCGACGCGCTTTTCACGGCTCTCCGGCTTCCTGGGCTATCAAGTCTCAGATCCTGAAAGATGTTGGAGAGGGTGAGTAGCAATATTCATTGATTATGAATGCCGGATTTCCCTGATAGCCGCCTACTAATGTACGGTAGGAATCACGGAAGTTCAGATCATCCAGTGGTATGTCGAAGAGGGCGCCCGCGTGGAGGAGTGGAAACCGCTCTGCCAGTACCAATCAGATAAGGCCGTTGATGATGTATGTTGCTTCAAGCACGTTCAATGATGTGCTATTAACCATTATCTCTCTTTCAGATCACTTCGCGATACGAAGGTGTCATCAAGAAGCTTCATTTCCAAGCAGATGACACTGTCCCAACGGGGATGGTATGAGAGGTCCCACTCCTTGGTAGTAGTATATGGGCGTCTGGAGCATGTACTCACCCAGTCGATAGGCACTGTGCGATATCGAAGTCGAAGACGGGAAGTATCCAGACGACAATCCTCCGACCACGACGACGGAGGAACCCGCCACAGCTGCCCCTTCGCAGCCGCAGCCTGAAGCCGAGAAAACACAACCAGCAAGTCCTGAACCGGCAGCACCATCGGAGGATAAGAATAGATCCAGATATGCTACGCTTGCGACTCCAGCTGTCCGCGGTCTGTTGAAGGAGTTGAATGTCAATATTCTTGACGTCAAGGGCACGGGCAAGGATGGACGAGTTCTTAAAGAAGATGTGCTGAGATATGCAGCGGCGCGGGATCAGAAGACAACAGACGCTCCCCCATCGACGACGAGGCCGGCTGTCGAGGTTGACGCACAACAGACTGAACAGGTTGTGCCTCTAACGCCGATCCAGTCGCAGATGTTCAAGACCATGACTCGATCACTGAGCATTCCACAATTCCTCTTTACGGATGAGCTTAACCTTGACGCCCTTTCGGCGCTGCGGCAGAAGCTAGCCAGCGATCCCACCAACCCTCAGAAAATCACGTCCCTCTCCTTCATCGTCAAGGCGGTCTCCCTGGCCCTCGAGCAGTACCCGCTGCTGAACGCCAAGGTTGACACGACCGACCCCAATAAGCCGAAGCTGATCATGCGCAGCATTCACAACATTGGAATTGCAATGGACACACCCCAAGGGTTGATCGTGCCCAATGTCAAGAACGTCGCGGCTCGATCGATCTCGGACATCGCCGCGGAGATATCCCGGCTGAGCGCACTGGGGAAGGAAGGCAAGCTCACGCCGGCCGATTTGGCCGGCGGGACGATTACGATCTCCAACATTGGAAATATCGGAGGAACCTACGTGTCGCCGGTCATCGTGCCGAACGAGGTCGCAATCCTGGGGATCGGGCGGTCGAGGACGCTTCCCGTGTTTGATGAGGCGGGCCAGGTGAAGAAAGCAGAGCTCGTCAACTTTAGCTGGAGTGCTGACCACCGAGTCGTGGATGGGGCCACCATGGCAAGGATGGCCAACAAGGTCCGCGAGTACGTTGAGTCTCCGGACAAGATGCTCCTGAAGTTGAGATAGAAAGGAGCAGTTTTCAAAAAAAAAAACGCCGTATATGTCTGTACTTCTATATTAGACCTCTCATGAAGGATGGAAATGCCCACATGTCACACCCTTGACCTTGTCTGTAGATGCTGCTGCACTTTTTCTCTTTCAGCGCCAACAAGTTAGTAGAATCCACAAGATATATGTTAGAGCAAAGATATTATTTTCTTAATCTGTACGTATGTACATACAATGCAGCAAGAATGATATAAATAACAAGTAGATGAGACGCTAAGTAATAGATGGCCCATGCATAACCGGCAGACCAAAAAAATAAATTGTTCATAAAAAGGATATATTACTTTTTGCTAATCAAAAATACACAGTTTATCCCATCACTCCTGTGCAGAATGCATTCCGAAGAAACCAGGTAACCGAACGAATACTAAAGAACGATAGCGATAGCGTGATAGATATATCCAGCCCATGCAAATGCTTCCGTCTCCAAGACGCCTGTCCTTCGCGATCAAGAACCCAGAATAAAAGGGGGAAAAAAAAAGTAGAATAAAAAACAGAAAAAAAAATGCCACTCATTGCTGTTCGTATTCAGCAAGTTTGGCAGCCACAGCCGCCGAAACCCTCCTCTGCACCTCATCAGGAGGAGCGGCTACGTCGACAGTGAGGACATCTCGCTCCGGCGAAGGGTCCTCCAATGTCTCCACCTGCGAGTGGACCATGCTGCTCTTCATATAATGGCTCTTTCGGTCGTTGACTCGCTCCATCAGAATCGACTCGTCGGCTCGCAGGTAGATGAAGTGAATTCGGACGGATGGGTGGTCGTAGGCAGCAACACGCATGACATCACGGTACTTGTGCTTCAATGCCGAGCAGGACATGATCACACCCCAGGGAGGGTTGTAATTGTTGGCCGGTGACGGCGACAGGATTTCGGTTGCTGCATCTCGGAGAGAAATGAGCCAGTCCCACCGGTCCGCATCCGTCAGGGGAATCCCGTTCCCCATCTTGTCCTTGTTGGATTGCGGATGGAACTATATGGCAAGGAAAATCTCCAGGTCAGCAGCGGCACCAATTGAATTCACCAGGGAAAAGGCGAAG
The DNA here is from genome assembly GCF_000968595.1 of Rasamsonia emersonii CBS 393.64. Classification (NCBI taxonomy): domain Eukaryota; kingdom Fungi; phylum Ascomycota; class Eurotiomycetes; order Eurotiales; family Trichocomaceae; genus Rasamsonia; species Rasamsonia emersonii. Next base: position 18,590 of record NW_013563185.1, read on the forward strand.
GAAATCCGGCCTTTTGCTACAACTTGCGACGGGGTAAGATGAGACACTTACATCATCGCCTTCGAGGAAGGGCAGCCCAAGCTCCTTCTCAAGGCCCTTTGCGACAGTAGTCTTGCCACAACCGGCAGGTCCCGTGATAATCCAAATGTGTTGCAACCGTTCTGGGCTCTTCCCCTCTCGCGGCCTGGTCTCCATGTGGTCCTTGAACGCAGCTTTGCCAGCAGGGGCACGGGAGAGACCGACGACGGTAGGGTCGATCCCAGTCGTGGGTTCGTCGTTGGCCGACAACATTGTGACGATGGAAGGATCCGAAAGGGGGTGATGAAACTCTAATAAATCTTCGTCTGCGGCTGCGACGCCGGGATGACGTGTAGAATCACTGTTCACTTGATTGTTTGCGGTATAGTAGAAACAAAGAAGACGTGGAATATATAGTGGCGGACGGGAAGTATATCCCGCAGTAGGTTTTCCAATCAGACCAGGACTGTCAGGACGAGCAAGCAACCTGGCTGACCGCTTATATACAGGGCTCTGTCCCTTGATGAGATGCAGAAAGGGAAAGCAGAAAAGAAGCCACAGGGGCGGAATCCGGTAATAGTCACAATAGTCACAATTATTGTTAAAGGATTGCCAGTGGAATTATTGGGGCCCACAATACCGCAACGGCGGTTCTTGAAAGCCCAGTGGGGGAGATGCAGGGACGGATTCCCCGACGGTCTGGTAAGGGGGTGGACGGCGCGGGGAGGCTAACAAGAAACCTGGGACCGATGAGATCTTGGGCTGGATTACTGTACAGTACTCTGTACATGCATCCGCCCGGAGGCTGAAAGCAGGTCGAGAACGGTCCTTGGAAGGCTCGTAAGACGGAGCTGCTCCTGCTGGATTTCAGGACCACAGACGATCGAGGGCACGGGGCATTTAACATCGGGAGGAGGCAGGCACTGGGCCTAAATAATTAGTCCATCCGTCAATCCATGAGACATGCTCATGTTTCTGCCAGTGGATCTTCTTGCTGGCGGCCCTGGCAGGAGAAATTGGGCTTTCGACTGCGTGGTCGTCTCATGAAGCGAATGGGCGTCACGGCGTTACAGGCGTGTTCTGTGGGCTGACGTCATTTCGTCAGGGATCTGGCCAGCCAGAGGCGCTAGCGCCGTCGGGGATGAGTCCCGGGGAACGGTGTCGATACGGCGGCGTACCGTCTCAATACGCTGTTACCGCGGTACAGGGCCTGCCTTCCCCCACGCTAGTCTGTGTCGGGGAGGAAGAGCCGTCACGACTCGGCCTCAGAAGAGCATGGAAGGAAACGGGCATCGCAGCAACTCCGAAACGCCCGCTGGCCCTGCTCCTGCCCGCTTCGGGCAGCCAGTAGGATCGGAAGGAAGCAACAGGGCGACTTTGCGGGGAAGGGACGTGACCTGTAGCCATGTCGGATGGTTGTCGGAGCTGTTGTACTGCTCACAGGGCATCTGCAGCAGGGGTTTCTGATCAGTCCAGTCGACGAGAGTGTGGGGAATGCATCAATGTAGCGGGTTAAAGAATGACCCGATCAGTCCGGGCAGCAGTCCGTGCTCCAGAAGGAGTGCATACGGGCGAGGACCAGGGGATGGTCTCAATAATCAGTTGCATCCAGGATGGAAATCACTCACTGCAGACGGAGGTTTTATGGAGAATGGACTGCTCAATAGCCGGGATGGGTCCAATCCGCCAGTTCGGAACTGGTCGTGTGCCTGATGCTTGGGCGCCTCACGTGTGGCAACGAATCACGTCGAAAGTCGGCAATTGACTTGACACGCGCTCGGAGGCCGCTCGGAGGAGCCCAAACCGAGCCTTTGACAGCAACAAAGAAGCCGCCGGTGTGACCAGTCGCCAGTCGACACAGTCAGCAACTGAGGGGACCCCGGCAGAACTAACACCCTGTCGCTTCCCGAGTCACGAGGTCAGCAGGTGGCTGCAGGTCAACCAGTGCCATTGTGGCCAGCATGCTATCTTATGCCGCAGGGACATGCACATGAAGCTCTTTCAGTATTGGACTTTGGGCTGCGCCTCAGTTAAACTGCGGAAAGTTTGCCAAATAAGAACAGTTAGTACAGTAATAGTTACCCTTCTAATCAATTACACGATTGATGGACTTCATGGCAGACATCATGGTCTACAACTGTATTCTGTCCGGTCATGATTTACGCAAATCTGCCATTCGAGGAGATCCAAGACGTATCTACCAGAGATGCTCGGGACGGCACAATCGAATATGCCAGTAGTCTATTATTAATATTACTCGGAATACGGAGTCTAAGGACGAAGTTTAAGCTTCTTTATACGTACTCCACCCTGCCGTAGATAAGCAACCGCATATAGTACGAAGGATAGATAGAGTACGTACCTACTTCGTAGATAGTACGTATTTCCTACATAAATAGCTTCGTCCATGGAACTCAGTTGACACGGCAGCTAAGTGTTTCAGTTGATAGCTGCACAGTCGTTAGCGTGTGGAGGATACGGTCGATTATGGCTATGACGATGCTATGGAGTACACTCTTTCTACATCTTCATCCCATCCAAAAATCCCAGGGCCAGTGGTTTGTCTCTCATCCTGAAAAGCGACTCAAAGTCGATATAGAGTCAAATACCCTATAGTCATGAAGAAGACGTGGTCGCAATATAGCCGATGAGTTAAGATGTAGTTCAGCGTTGATCTGCTGTGGCGGGGAGAGCTAGTATGATTACGTAACACGCCACGCTCATGCTCCCAGCGTAGCTCCAGGCAGTCAATAATCCAATCAATCAATCACAAGAAAACACAACAGAACTGCCCGCTGCGACATGGCCATTCGTGCATGCTGAGTGGATTTGGACGAGATACGAAGACCGAACCGAGACGAGTGATTTTGATTCCCTTCTTTTGATGTACGATGGCTCCGTTCTTCTTCTCCACCCCCGTCGACATCGACATCGTCCTGGAAGATAGCGATGAGCGGCAGACCGTCGATGTCAAGCTCGACAAGGGCCGTCGAGAGAAGTGCCCCCTTTACTTGGATGGAGAGTCGGTCAAGGGCGCGGTGACCGTTCGCCCCAAGGATGGGAAGCGGTTAGAGCACACGGGGATCAAGGTGCAATTCATCGGGTCGATTGGTACGATCATTTGCGAATAGCCCAAGCATCAACATCACTGCCCCATTTGCTTTTCGCGCAGCGTCGCATCTGCGAGATTCTTGAATTTCGTGACCCTTTCTTTGATTTCATTTGGGCGCATTTACGAAACTTCTTCGCTCTTATTTACTAACAATGCATCCACAGAGATGTTCTACGACCGCGGTAATCACTACGAATTCCTCTCCCTTGTGCAGGAGCTCGCCGCTCCTGGAGAACTGCAACACCCGCAGACTTTCCCTTTCAATTTTAAGAATGTCGAGAAACAGTACGAGTCCTACAATGGTATCAACGTGAAGCTGCGATACTTCGTGCGGGTCACGGTCTCGCGGCGCATGGCAGATGTCATCCGGGAAAAGGACATTTGGGTCTATTCGTATCGCATGCCGCCCGAGACCAACAGCCCAATCAAGATGGATGTCGGAATCGAGGACTGCCTGCACATTGAATTCGAGTATTCGAAGTCGAAATACCACCTCAAGGACGTCATTGTCGGTCGAATATATTTTCTGCTGGTGCGGCTGAAGATCAAACACATGGAGCTGTCCATCATCCGACGGGAAACGACAGGCGTGGCCCCCAACCAGTATAACGAAAGTGAAACATTGGTGAGATTTGAGGTAAGGCGACGACTAAGCCTCCAAGGACCTGTGAAGGAGATGAGACTAACAATCAACTAACAGATTATGGACGGGTCTCCGTCGCGAGGTGAGTCTCATTATTAACCTCCAGGGTACATCCAGCGTGAAGAATACGCTGGATGTCCAGTATTTCTGTAACCTTTGTGAAGAAACTCGTCTGATGGTCGACAGGTGAAACGATTCCTATTCGGCTGTTCCTCGGTGGATTCGATCTAACCCCGACCTTCCGCGACGTGAACAAAAAGTACTCGACGCGATACTACCTCAGCCTAGTGCTGATCGACGAAGGTGAGTACGAGGCATTCCGTTCTTTGTTTCCGTTTTTGGTTTCGGAGCACGCGTCATTTTATCTGCCCTGCAAAGATACCGTATCTGTTTCTTTCTATGACGCATGTGTGCCCTATCAGTCGGGTTACCGGTATACCGGCCCGGCAGTGTTTGTCTCCCCTTTTCAATAGCCGACGGCTTTTGAAACAGGAACGATACGGTAAAAAACACGGGCATTGTTACCCCGTGGATTCGCCCCCCACGCTAACCGATCTCTTCCGTCTCCCCGGCGCCTACAAGCTCCAGCTTTACTCCTTATGCAATATTCCTGTATTTTTTTTCTTACCCGTCTATTCGAACCCTGCACTATGTGAAGAGTACTCATTTGCATGAGGGTCAAAGCCAAGATGACTAACCTGCATTTCATCTGTTTAGATGCCCGTCGCTATTTCAAGCAATCTGAGATCGTCCTATATCGTCAGGCACCCGAGATCGCAGCAACACCTCAGGTTGCCCAACAGCAGCAAATCCAGCAACAACAAACCCAGCAAGGCGCAGTGGGGGCTAAGAACTCTCAGCATCATCAAGCGCAACAGCAAGCCGTGGCTGCTGGTCCTGCATAAGCAGGTTCGAAGAAATCAAATCTGCTTACTTCCGACTACTATCCCAACTATCCCAACTAATGAATGAAAGTTCTTTGGTTTCTCCCCTTGTAAGGAAGGGTTGGATGCGTGTCATGACGTGTTTATTTTCTTTCTTTTCTTTGTTCATACCTATATGTTACTATTCTATGAAATCAATTACCCTGTCTTCTTCTCTTCCTTCTTCCTCAGAAAGCTCTACTATATCCATCCGTACATACATATAAGAGTTAGTCATGAAACAAACAATCGACGATTTCTTGTCGGGCTTGTCGTGTTGTATTGTACGGAGAACTGTTGTAAGTAATGCACTTTAGAATCGTGCTATTCATCTCTATATGCTAGATTTTTTTTTTGCAACCTCTGTGATCATGTTTTATTTCCTCAAATAGTAATTACCAAAATTACAAAATTCTCCGATTTCTCTCTCCTCTCTTTTTTTTTCGTCTTTTCTTACTTTCTCTCCTTCAGTTCATAGTTTGGATTCAGTAGAAATTTATTGATTCATTCGTATTGTGAAACTGGTACATAACTGATCTATCAAAAAAAAAACCCAAAAAAAAAACGAAAAAAGACGGCGATGAAGGGGAAAGAAGCCAAGTAAAAAGAAGGGAAAGAAAAAGAAAAAGCATGAGACCAGCCCGCTTCTTCCATGTGTACCGATAGATAGACAGATAAATTGTCTGCAGACGTCTCTACATCCATACATATATCTCTCACGGACCCTAAACCCTCACTCTTTCTCTGACGGTACAGAGATACTGTACATACATACATACATACGAACAAACCATCTAATCACTCTTCTACACTATCGCTGTCTTCGTCTTCTTCTTCAACCCCAGAGCAATCCCCGACTTCATGCAAGACCTTGACCAGAGCTTCCAGCACTCTGCCATCGTTTTCCCTCCCTTTCTCCTTCCCGGCTACCCGGACCGCTTTCACGACGAGCGGGTACACCCAGCCGAGATGTTTGCGGTAGCGGAGACGACCGAGACGAAGGCTGCTGCTCTTTTTTGGATGGGGGGAAGAAGAATCATTGCTTGCGGCGGCGGCTGCTGCTGTTGCTGCTGCTGCTGCCTCCGGCCAGGCTGGTGCGTCGGGGATCGCGGCGGGCTCGCTCTTCAGCTCGATCATGCGGCGGAGAAGGTGCAAGAGTTCCTTACGGGCGGACGTTGGCTGGGGCATCAGGCCTCGGAGCGGCTGGTCGGCGATGTAGGATTTCAGAGGCATGGAAGCGCGAAGGATCAGGTAGGGGGAAATGGACCGCGCGAGGGAAATGCGTGAGGATACTGAGGAATCTGAATCACGATTCCCTTCACTGTCACCCTGCTGCTGCTGCTGCTGCTTGGACACAGATGCGGTCGCGAGGTCAAACATCGTGTCGATGAGTACATAGGCGATCTGTGACCTTGCAGTCGGGGAAGGATCGTAGGTGCGACCTCGACGGACTTTGTACAGACCTCGAAGCGGCTCCTCTTCGAGTGCTTTTATCGGCAGGTCGGTCCTCTGCGGAGGATAGATGAGCGTTGACTGGAAGAGCGCCCATGCAAAGTCTCGACGCAGCCGGTCGGGAATGTTGGGAGATCCGAGAGACGGGATGATGAGGGAGATGAGCCGATTAAACGCTGAGATGTCAAAACTCTCGTCAGAGAGGATCGTTGACATGGGAATTCCCAGCTCAACACAGCCCTTCGCAGACACGATGCCCCGCGTGATGTCCACAACGCAGCGCCAAAATCGCGAAACCTCCGGCTGCTGGGATCCGTCGTACCGACTTTCCACGTAGGGCACTGCAACTCGGAGGATGTCCAAGGACGCTGTCGTGGCCTTACGCCAAAGAACGGGTTCGCGATCCTTCCCACGCCACTCATACTTCTGGAGGATAGGATTGGCAAGGTGCTCCAATGCGGTAGTCAGAGAACCATTGGTGAAGATATCCCTCTTGATGCCAAAGTCTGCAATGTACCAGCTTAGCACATCAATGGAACTCTTTGAAAATGCGACAAACGTCGGCCGGCTCCTATCCCTATCAGGCGCCCATTGAGACAACGCAGCGTCGGCGAAATCAGCAAGACATAGAACAATGGCAGGTTGAGAATTCTCCATATCCAAACAGATGGCCTTGATGCACTGAGTGATCAATTCCTGGAGAGCAGATTGATGATCGACGTCGACGGAGTATCGTGAAGACACAGAATTCCAAATCGCAGCCCTCATGTGCCGCAGCACTTGTTCGATTTGCTCCTGCGTCAGCTCCTCTTTCGACAGTCGATATATCTGTTGAAACGAACGGAAATACGCCAGCAGGGCGTCTTGGTTGGGACTGTCCATGTTCAAAGAATCTTCGTCGAGCGCAGGATGACCATTTGCCCATAGCCACCACGCTGACCGGACAGCCTCCTTGCTGAGGGTGGTCGACGTTTGCACTCGCGCAAGAATGTCGCACAGGCTGGAAAATGCTGCCTCAGTAAGCTCGTAGATGTTGACCTGGACGAGGACATGGAAATGTTGAAGCAGTCGTTTCCATGATTCGTTAAACCTGTCATCTTGCACGATGGAATCAAAGAAGTTGGCGATCAGGTCAGAACATCCTTTGATCATGACCACCGCTGTTTCTACCCATGCTTTCGCTTCGTCAGACTCGCTAGGTTTGCTAGTCGCCGTCACATTGAGAACTTTCGCTTGTACGTCGTCGATCATGGCAAAAAGGACTCTATTTAAACACAGATGCCATGCTCTGGGTGAAAGCTGTTGGCCGTATGCATCCAGGATCCGCAAAAGGGTCCGGATTGCACTGTTTCGGATTTCAGACCGACCATCTGTAGTGAGGTCTACAATCCGTAACAACAGCAACAGCCATAGAGAGCCACGAGAAACGCGATTATCCGCATCTTCGGCAAGCTTCGAAAGTGTTTCCTCGCTTACAGAGGTGTCGATCGTGTCTTCGATGGAGAACTGGCCAACCTGACCTTGGAGAAAGTCGGACACATTCCAGAAAAACGTCGTCGTCGTGAGCGAAATGTTGAAATCTTGACTCTGCGATGCAAAGTTGGAAAAGGAGTTCACCAGATCCAAAAGACATGTAGGTGGAAGGAGGAGAAGAAAATCGGATGCAATCAACTGGAGGGAGCTATAAGCTGCCCGAACCAGTCGCGGGGACTTCGCTGCTAATCTACGGGACTTTGGTCGTGACTCCAAGGCCTGCTTTTCATCTTCGCTCTTGGGAAGCTGCTCCTCAAACACGCTGGATACTAAGTCGAAGACAAGATCCCAGCCAGCAGTGAATGATTCTCCGTGCTGCTCTAGGATAGTCTTCAGCGTATCAAGGGCCTGCTCATGAACGTCAATATCAGCCGTAGAGGACGAACTTCTCGATCGCTGCTCATAGAGAGAGACAATCTGCGACTTCAACGTCTGAAGATTCCTGAGCTGTAGCTGGTTGCGTGCTGGCTCATTCTCCAGGTTTCCCTGCTTCATAGTATGGAATATTATATCGTTAAGTACTTTGCTAGCCTTTAAGCGGAGGCTTGGACTAGTCTCGCCGTTAACAATGATGGCAATGAGGCTAGTAGTTAAAATATTCCAGGCACCGTCTGCGCCCGTGTTTACGGCAGAGAACCGGCCGAGATTCGACCTGGCCAACTCACTCGTTTTCTCCAGAACGAAGTTCAACTCATCGTCTTGTATTCTGGACTTTCCAACGGCCAATGAAATGCTGCGTGTGTTTTGATGAACTCGCCCCATACGCCGAGGAGTCTGGGGGGAGAGCACGGGCGAAAGGGTGTTCGATGGTGTTTCCGGGGCACTTTGTTCGGCACTGTTTGAAAGATTCAAGAGCGCACCCAAGATAGCCTCGAATGAACTGTCAGGATAGTCTGCAGTGCTTTCGAACATTTTGGAAGCAGCTGCTTGCACTGCAACAATCTCAGCACCCAGGTTTGCTTTAGGAACATCTGATCCACCAAACGCATTGCTTTCACCATTGCTGGTCGCATTGGCACTTTGCTTCGAAGCAACGACAGCAGATACGTTGATCACGAGGTCCGCATTCTGGAGCGTCTCAAGGATGATATACCAAGCAGGCTGATCCAAGATTGGTCCTAAAGCAATACCAAGATTCAAAAGAGCACGGAGGCATAGGAGATTCCTAGTACTCAGGGTTGCACGAACATTGTCGAAGGAAACCCTGGGGGTCTCTGTAGAAGCCTGAGAGGCAACTGTCGGCTCCGTTCCGTGGACTGTGGTATCCGGAGCCTCAGAGTGCTGGGCTTCAGATCCGGCCGTGCTCACGCGGCGCTGGGGTCCGGTATTCGCACCATCTATTGGCATTGAAGCTTTACCCAAGGTTGTAAGAAATGCGTCTCGTGCCGTAGACTGTCTAAGGAGGCCAGCCACATGAGTCAACTTTTGGAAGGATCGGACTAGGTTGTGGTAGAAATCAGCATCCAATGCTGCGTAAAGGAATGTGGAGCAAGTTGCCAGAATAGCAGGCCAGCACGATTCAATGATTCCAGCGCAAGCCCTGATCCCAGCCTGTTGAGGATGATCTTCCAGATCCAGGGGATTGAGCGGTACGGTCTGCCTTTTGGAATCGGCTGTTTTCCATGAATCTGTCCTCTGCAGTTCCCGAGAGCTTCCACCAGAAGGGGATTCTCGACCAGGTGCCCCAAGACGGTGCTTCCGCTTGCTTTTTGTGTCCGGTACAGTCAAGGGGAGTATGAATTTGGCAAGACCCTCGGACAAAGCACTAATGCAATTGAGAACGAGACAGTAGATGTACGTTTCTGGAGGAGGAGGAGGCTCTGACTTGTCGAGGAGCTCAAGATAAGGAGTCCGGACAGTGCTCCACTGGCCGCTAATTCCGGTCACATTGTCATCTGCAGAATTCACAGCAGCTCCGATGACACCCGCAACACCGCCAGCTTCTAACGTAATTTGATCTTCGGTATTTGTTCTTGAATGCGAGGCACTCGATGGAACTGTTGATTGGTGGCTGACCCCTATCAGCGAAGGCTTCTCGGAGGCTAGGCGTACCAAGGACGCCATTTGATCCTTTACAATATCCTTGCGACCCTTCACTTCATCGAAGAGAGAATATATCAGTCTTATAAGGCCCGGTTCTGCATGCAGGCCGCGAAAAACTTCCATGCAAAGCACTCTCTTCCAGGGAGCACCAGCATCTGGTTCAAGTAAGTGGATCAAAAGACCCAGTGCCATTTCACATTCTGCTACCAAGACGGTCATGTAATTTCGGAGAAGAATGAGAAGGATTCGAGAGACTCGGAGCGTCTGAGGAAAACCGTGCCGCTCTGATAAATATCTCACTGTCAAAGGCATCAATCGATTTCGCAAGACCTGCATCAGTTCCGAATGACGGTGAAACAGTTGGCTGCTATTCACTAAGATGCTTTCAATGAGCTCCAAAACGAATACTGGCGAGAGACTTTTGATTTGGAGAAACTCCAGCTTGTCCCCTTCAACAAGACGGCAAAGGTCATCCAGAATCTAAAATAAAAGGCCAAGTCAGCAGGGATAGGAGCAAACACCAGGGACCAAGTAGGTAATCCCACCCGAAGAGCATCATATGCGGCAAGCCCAATGTCGATTTGCTGGGCGTCAACCGTCACGGATTGAGTTGGTACGGAACCTTGCGGTTTTCCTAGAGAAAAGTCAACGGACAGCCAACCGTTGTGATAACTTTCCAGACTGACCATCTTCAACTGAGACCTTCTCGAATGCCGAGACGACCAACTGCTGCAATGTAGCAGCTGCTGTATTAGCAACCGCAACGGTCTTCGTGGCTTGCAATGTCGCGCATATTTCTAATGTGTTTGCAAGGAGCTCGCCACTCAAGTCTTCTGAATAATTATGCAGTAGAGAGGGTAATGTTTGAAGAATCTTGAGCTGAACATCTTGGCCTAAAGATTTGTCAATATCAAACAGTCCATGACACGTTTCAAGACTGTCGACTCCACATACTCAGACTTGTGGTCTCCCGCAGTCCACCCAGAGCATCGTCAAGTCGCTCAGGTGGCAGTGCGCGAGATGATACGAGCCTCTGCAGACAGACAACACCGATTCCTGCAAGCTTCGAATGGCGAGTACGACATGCTAGGACAAATGGATTGGCAAAGTTTGGGCGTCGTATCAAGTCTTTTGGACAGCTTAGCAGATCAATTGCAAATAACAGAAAAGCACATGAGCAAACAAACCAGCTGCTACTTGCGTCTCGGACGTAGCCGGCAATGCTTTCAAGTCATTGAGCGATTGCTCGGCAGCCTACAATCTATGGTCAGCTCCAACGTCCAATACTTGCTCTCTGACTGGGCCACTTAGCGGTCGGACATTTCGCAAGTCAGAGTACTTTCGCTTCGACTCCTGGATTAAGTTTGAGAGCTCTGTCTGCAAGATCTGGGAGGACATGTCAAATCACGTAGACGATAGGAACATCGCTAGACTACTGGAGTTGTTTCAGCCTAAGGGAGGGATGGATATCTCCGTGCTTGGCGCGTAGCAGGCTAATGTTGATCATAGGATCCAATGATGGCTTTATTTCAAGCGGCAAATGTGCTGTCAAAGGCTTAGGCTCTTAGGGCTCATAATGGTATCTTCCAGGAGCGTGCATTATACCTTTTGTCGAAGCC
>NW_013563184.1:0-27570 GCF_000968595.1 Rasamsonia emersonii CBS 393.64
CGAGAGCATGCGCAGGAAAGGAATCGAAAACTGTCTGTTACTGAAGAAATAACTCTTACCCAGTGGATACTATCCATGGATGAGCGAGGAAAGCCCCCCCGAGTTGCAACCGTACGAGAAATGGCAAATGTCCTTCTTGCCAAACGCGATGAATCCACTACTCCACCTACAGTTGGCAAATGCTGGGTAAATGGTTTCATGAGACGCAATGAGCTTGAATCCAAATTTTCACGCAAGTACGACTACAGGCGAGCCCTATGTGAAGATCCCAAGATTATTCGAGAATGGTTTAAGCTCGTACGGGACACAATAGAGAAATATGGCATCCTACCTGAGGATACATACAACTTTGATGAGGTGGGCTTTCTGATGGGGATTATTGCAACAACCAGGGTGGTTACTGGCTCTGAAAAGAACCTCCGTCCAAATCTGATACAGCCTGGGAACCGAGAATGGGTCACTGTGATTGAGGGAGTCAATGCTAGTGGTTGGTTCTTGCCACCAATGTTCATCCTCAAGGGCAAGAACCATCAGCCTTCCTGGTATCAAACTGAGGGATTGCCATATGGGGGGGCAATTGGGACCAGTGAGAATGGGTGGACCAACAAGGAACTAGGGTTATTCTGGCTCAAAGAAGTCTTCAACAAGCACACCCAGTCTCGTACAATCGGCCGATATCGACTCTTGATTCTTGATGGACATGGCAGCCATAGTGGCCCTGAATTTGACAGTTCTGCACAGAGAACTCTATCATCCCTCTCTACATGCCACCACACTCCTCCCATCTCTTGCAGCCACTGGATGTCAGCTGTTTCTCCCCCTTGAAGCAAGCATATGGACAACATGTTCAGAAGAGTATGGTGCTTGGCATCAACCACATTGACAAGGATGAGTTCTTAACCATATATTCTTCAATTCGTACAGCAGCCCTGAGTGAAAGAAACATCCAGAGTGGGTTCAGAGCTACTGGATTAGTTCCATATGATCCAGAGCAGGTTCTTTCACGTCTCAACACCCAGATGTGTACACCAACCCCCCCAGGAACCTCTCATAGTTCCCAATCCTCTTGGGTCACGGCCACACCACATAATATACGCCAAGTGGAGCTCCAGGCTGAGAAGGTCAAGGGATATATGCAGCAGTGCATGCAGGGTCCATCCAGTCCGACCAATCGAGCTCTGAATCAGTTGATCAAGGGATGTTGTATGGCCATGCACAGTGCTGCCATTCTGGCAGCAGAAAACAGGGCACTGAAGGCTGCAAATGAGAAGCAAAAGAGAAAGCAAGAGAGGCGCCGTACATATATAGGACAGGAAGATGCTTTAACTATTGAAGAAGGGATAGATCGTGTACGAAGAGCTAATGAAGAGGAGAGTAGGGTGGTTGAGGTTACTGAGGAAAGACCACAAAAACGTGCTGCACGTCAGTGCAGTATATGTGGAACAGTTGGGCATACTGCCCGTACATGCTCCCAGCGTACAAGAAATAGTTCTTAATGTAATTAGATGATTTCTCTATATAGTTGTGGTGAAATTTGACTGTGAAGCTGTATGATGGTGGGGAAGTGTCCGACTAGGCCATTTGTCCGACTAGGTTATAGATTACGTTATATAATTATATTAACCTCCCTAAACCTATAGCTAAAGGCTCCTTCCTTTCCTCCCCTAATTGTAACATCTTGTATACAACCCTCAATAGGAGGCTTGCATATGGAAGCTGTTACAGCCAGTCACAAATTCCCTACTCCCCTTACTGCCTTCTATATTACCTATATAAAACCTTCCTAGAAACACATATCCAAGACATCTAGCTGTGGACTGTCACAAATATAGTATAAATAAAGTATAAAGCCTTAATATATACTACAAATAAGATAGGTAGCTAATTACTAACTTTTAAAAATTAGCCCCTAAAAGGATTAGTAATGATATATTACAATTACAGCCTAACTAGTGCCTAATAGATATGAGACCTTTAGCATCTGCATTTAATCCAACTGCTAACCTGCAGGTGCTGTGCTTTCCGTCCTGACACTCCTCTTTCTCCTTATTAAGATGTCTTATAAGTAACCATTATTATAAGCTCATAATGCAGTACTCCGTAGTTATCAGGTCTATCATAGTAAACTTGATGTATTTGATACAAGAGTGCACTAAACCCTTTTTGATTTTACAAGAAAATCAAATACCTAGGTAAGTTTCAGGTTGCAACTAGTGGGGCTACAAGTAAAACTCCCTAGTGTGCGGATCTTGCATCCTGTACCTTAGGTAGCACACTAGCCAACCAGACTGGTTGGCTGCTCAGCATACCAGTACAGTTACAGCTGGTACAGTACAGGACATAGTGTATGTATGTACGTATGTATGTACATACATAGGTACTGCCACCACTCAGGTAGTCTATACTTAGGTAATTGTTACTTGCCTATCTATTAGTAGTCTAGATTTATCAGCAAGTGTTTTTGTTCTCTTTTTTTACATCTGCCTTGTCTTGTTGTTGCTCACTCCTTGCAATCTATATTGGCGTATTATATTTCGTGTTCCACCTTCCGATTTTCAGCCGCTGTCTGAACTCGCGCTTCCTCCTTTATACCCTGTCGTACTTGATCTCCACCCGCCAAACAACGAACACATTTTTCTTTAATTCTCGTGTTAATTCGCGTTTCAAGCTTTATAAATCTCCAGCTATTGGACGGTACTGGTTTATCGGCAAGCGACTGTTAAGGATGGTGCTCGCTGGCCAGCTCCGAATAATTTCAGGCTTGTAGCCGTCTTCAATCATGTCGCGATCTTCAGCGGGCTTTGCAGATTTCTTCCCAACAGCTCCATCTGTTCTCCAGCAAAGACGGTCCAAAGCTACACAAGAGCGACAGAGAATTAAGTCCAAAACTGAAGCTGAATCGACCCTTGAACTGTCCACTGGCCCTTCCAATACTGAAAATTGCGGGGTGACTCGGGGATCAACAAATGGAGAAAATACAGAAGACGGAAGTACAACAGTGCCGCAAGACGATCCCTCCATATCGTTTAGCGATGCCAATGGTGTTGGATCCGCGAGTACAGCAAGTACACGCTCCTCTGCTTGCAGTTCTAACCTTCAGGCCGGGAACCTGAATGGAAATGGGATGCTTTCATATGCACTTACGCCTCTAACGAATACCGAGCCATCTCCTCCTTGCAAGGTCACGAGTCCGCTGCGGTCAAGATTGCACTATTCTGAAGGAGAACTAGAAGAAGCAGACCGAAAAGACAGCAAAAGAGATAGCAGAGTGGCTATTACACCCCAGCATACCCCGCCCACTCCTCAGTCACAGACGCGTCCCTCTGGAAATAATGTTAAGGGTTGTAAATTGATTTATGACCCCGATCTTGACAAGAAACCCCCAACGAAAGAGAGAAAAAGGAAGGCTCAATATGTTGATATTATCGTCACTGATGATGAGCCACCGCCCCTTGATCCGCGGCGTACAATTGTCAACTACACTCGAGGAGCTGCTAGCAAACAGAAAACAAAATATCGACCGTCTCCCTATACATTGCGACATTGGCCGTATGATGCCGCGACATCCGTTGGGCCCGGCCCGCCGACGCAGATTGTGGTCACTGGTTTCGATCCATTAACTCCAATCGCTCCAATCAGCGCATTTTTCTCGAGTTTTGGAGAAATCGCAGAAATAAACAACAGAACTGATCCTATCACTGGAAGATTGCTTGGAATCTGTTCTATAAAGTTCCAAGATGCCCCGGCCTTCAGAAATGGCGGTCCAGTGTCAGCAACAAGTGCCGCGAGGCGCGCGTACTACGAATGCAAGAAGGAGCAGCGCATTGGCACTCGCCGGATTCGGGTCGAATTAGATCGCGATGGTCTTGTATCCCAACGTATGGTTGACCGAGCGATTGAGTCTTGGCGGAAAACTGCAAACAATGATATTTCGTCTGTTGATGCCGATAAGCGCGAGCTTCAATTGAAGAAGAATGAACCTCCGCCAACAGCACCAAAGGGTCCCTCTGGGCGGTCATCCGTCCGTTCAGCATTCAACCCCCCAGAGGGACCAAGGGCTGCACTGAGACCCGCTGTACCGTCTCTCGTCGAGGAGACTCCTATTTTGGACCAAATCAAGCGGGAGCCATACATATTCATTGCGCATTGTTACGTCCCGGTTCTCAGCACAACTGTACCTCACCTGCAGAGACGACTCAAACAGTTCGATTGGAAGGCTGTTCGCTGCGACAAAACAGGATACTACATCATATTCGAGAACTCTAAGCGTGGCGAGGAGGAAGCGCAACGGTGCTATAAGATGTGCCACATGACTCCATTATTCACGTACATCATGAATATGGAGAGTTATCCTTATGGGAATCCCAACTACGTACGCAGCCCAAGCCCCGAACGAGTTAGGGCAGAGCAACGAGAAAAGGCGGAGAAAGAGAGACTAAGAAAGGAGGAAGAGCTAGATATTGAAGAGGAAAAGAAACAACGGGCAAACGATTTAGACCCTTCAAAGGAAGTATTGAGTATCGTTGTACGCGAGCTCAAGGACAAGCTGTTGGAAGATGTCAAGTCGCGTATCGCTGCGCCGGCTCTATATGATTATTTAGATCCAGATCGGCATGCCACCAAAAGGCGAAATCTGGGAATTCGTGATCCCGAGGGAAGCAGACGCCATCCGTTTCAAATTGATTCAACAGACGAGTCTCTTACTGGAACGCGGGACTCTCCAAGTGAGCTGCCAGGGGACGGTCGCCAGCCCTTTGGTTCTTCTCATTTGAACATCCTCGCGCTTCCACGAATTCGGAAGGCTCACGGTGTCGGTCGCGCCAATATCGCTTTTCTGGATGAAAGGCGTAAGCGTCCTCTGCGCAGGCGGGAGGTTCGGCCACTATATCATCGCCTACAGCAGCTACACGAGGATGGGGATTCGGATGAGGATATACGGACCCCTTTCACGAGGTTTACGGACGAACAAGAAAGTAGACCTCCTAGTCGAATGAGCCTTGTTTCGTCAGAGTCGGAGAACGATGATGAGTACGGACAAGGCCCAATTCATACATCTTCAGTTGCCAACAGCACCGCCGAAGATGTTGTTTCTGGTGGCATAGATTTTGGGGACAGTGGTGTCTCCCAGGATGCATCAGTCATTGAAAATCTCAAGCAGGATGCGTCGCTTTCTTCCCGTAAGAGGAAGAGACTTAGCAGGGAAATTGAAGCACGCAAACGACAGAAAGAAGACGACGAACTGTTCGGCATCGAACGAAGGAGCGAAGGGCCCGGAACGCTTCCTAATTCGAATCTCGATGATGTAGAGATTCTTGACGCAGAAACTGATATAGGAACACGACTAAAGAAATCTAAGTCAGGGAAGGAATCCAGCAAGCAAGTGTTTGAGGATGGACAAGTCATGGATGTTAAAGAACTGGAGGTTGATACATCTATACACGACAACGAGGTGATCTATGCCCAAGACGAAACTTTCCAAGAGACCGACGTGTTGAGACGAGATGAGATTAAACCAGAGGTCAACTGGGAAGTCTCACATGATGAACCTCGTTCGACGGTGGATGATGATGAGAGCGTGATCTTGGATCTGGATGGATGGCAGAATCTGATTAAAGACGATGAGGATTTGCATTTCCTTAGAGATGTATTGGCAGAACAACCAATGTCGAGAGTTGGAAACTTGACAGCATGGGCCTGGAAGCAAAGAGAGATCAAAGCACTTAATCGACCTGGGGAGAAGGGTCCAGTTCGCGCTGAGACAAGGATTCACGGCTATTATGTTCCGAATCCAACGGGTTCAGCCCGTACAGAAGGGAGGAAGAAAATCCTTGAGTCCGAGAAATCTAAATATCTTCCTCACCGGATCAAGGTCCAGAAAGCTCGTGAAGAAAGAGAGGCGAAAGCCAAAAATGATCCTCAAGCGGTGGCTGCTGAAGCTGCAAGGATTGCTAATGCCAAGACGATTTCCAAGTCGACGTCTCGATCTACGAGAGTCAATAATCGTCGCCTTATCGCTGATATTAATGCACAGAAACAGGCGCTTCCCACACAGAGTGGGGACAGCGATGTTTTGCGCTTTAATCAACTCAAGAAACGGAAGAAACCAGTCAGATTCGCTCGATCTGCAATACACAACTGGGGATTATACGCAGAGGAGAATATTTCTGCAAATGATATGATCATTGAATACGTGGGCGAAAAAGTGAGGCAGCAGGTTGCAGACATGAGGGAAAGGAGATATCTGAAGAGCGGAATTGGAAGCAGTTATCTCTTTAGAATTGACGAGAACACAGTTATTGATGCGACAAAGCGCGGTGGCATTGCGAGATTCATCAACCACAGCTGCACTCCAAATTGCACCGCCAAGATTATCAAGGTGGATGGCAGCAAGCGAATTGTTATATATGCTCTGAGAGATATCGAACGAGGTGAGTTACTTCTAGCTCGCAAACAACTTCGTTTTTGACAAGCTGGCTAACAAGCATGCAGATGAAGAACTAACGTACGACTACAAATTCGAAAGAGAGTGGGACAGTGACGACAGAATTCCTTGCCTTTGTGGTTCCGCTGGTTGTAAAGGTTTTCTTAATTAGTATCCCACACTGTGTGCATTATCTATATGACCTTGTTTTCATTCGAATAACCTGTCACTGGCACTGAGATGATGGGATCAAGTGCATTAATGAGGGGCGTTTGACTAGGATCGGAGTTTATCCACACATTTCTTTTGGTAACAAGTGACTTACTAGCGCCATTTTTCGCACCTTTTCCACATGTACGGGCAGGAGTTTACGGATGGATGGATTACAGGTGACATGTATATTACTTTCTTAAAAAGTGAGGAATTCTTTTTTTTTCATTGTGAGCTGAGGTATATTACTCAAATATTCCATTTGAGGCGCTGTTTTCTGTGTGATAGCAACGCCACCCATGTAATCGATTTCAGTTTTATTTTTGCTAATTTTATTTTCTTCTTCCTTTGCTTGTTTCTTTCTCTGCAGATTTCCCATAGTTGATGCAAGATAATTTGGGTATCGCTCCTCTCGCGTTGCCCAGAGGCTAGCCGGGAAATTATACTACTACAGTCAGCTCCCGTTCTAATGAAATGAGAGATTATCAATGTTTCGAACCTAGATGACTCGGGAGCAGGAAATTTGCAATCCCCTCCTTGATGCGATATTCATGACCGCAGTTTCCACATACCAGCTTCCCTTCCACAACTTGAGTCTCCAGAAGTAATCGATGAAGATCCTTCAGTATCTCTTCGCTCAGGGCATCGCCTTCGGGTTTGAAATCCGGGATGCTGGGAAATCCAAGCTATATGTTAAAAACACTCTTAGTCACTGTCCAGTATGGAATGTTAATAATGATAATAACAAGGTCATTACCTCGTTTGCTGTCATACGCAAACTGTCCCAATCCAGGCGGGGAAGAATATTTCGAATAAATTCTGGATGAAAGTCTAATTCTTGTTGTTCCAGTTCTGCATCACGAAAATGAAGTGGAAATGAGGATTGTGATGTCTTGCAGCTCTTGACAGCACATGTCACAAAATTAACAGTAATTACTTTCATGATGGTATTCCAGCATGCGCAAGGTACACAGAGCCTTCCACAAGTAAGTGATAAACTTTAGCACAATCCCATCACGAATGTCAGGTTAGTTTGATAACGTCCTCCTACCACCTATGCTGCAGTGTTAGCGATACCAAATGAAAAAGGCTTTTTTTCTACGGCAAGGTGTCAACGGAGCCAATAATGCCAAGCCCACTTGGTGCCTTAGGCTGAAAGTCCATCAGCCATCAACAGATCTATACGTAAACTATCGATTTCTAAGAGTATACCGTGTGCCGTGGAGAGAAATAGAAAGGCTTATATATATATATACATCTTCGGATAAATATGCAAACCAAGTAAGTCCTTCTATTTAACTAGCACATCTACAAGGTCGAGATCTGTAATTTCGTGATCCTTAACACTTGCATCAGGGTCCAAAAGCTCCCCATCGAATAACAACTGCACCTTTCTGTCTGATGAAATCCTTTTTTTATCTCGAAAAGTGGCAATTACATTTGAAAATTTTGTCTGGGGCCTAACCTTGATCCTTAAATCTTCCAAACCTGGACTCTTTAAAATAATCCTGACGAACCCATCCTTAGCGTTGTCCTCTTCACGCTCGACAAAACCACAAGCATATTGAACTGAGTCATGAAGAAGATTCCTTTTTCGAGATTTCAGAAGCTCGTCTGTTGTAGCCTCCATGTGTATACGAATTCCATTGATCTCATCGCAATGGTCATTGTCTGATGGCCAGAGGTTACTGGTGTTCGCTAGGTTGTCAATACCGAGACTCTTGCAAGTTGTGACATCGAAAAGCCTTTTCCCGTTCCAAGTGAGAAACACAGATGATGTCATCTCATCCCCAAAGCCTTGACGCCTACACCACGCCAGGCGGACGTCTCTTAATCGCTGAGACATTCGTCGTTGGACAATCAATGGCTTGGTATTTTCAATGTCAGATGTAATCAATATCTGAACAACTTGGTCTTCCTGAGGACAATAATTGCTTCGATAAGTGTCGTGTCGGGTATCCTCAAGTTGACAAGAATCCTGGCATTCCTGAATATTCCCAGAACGGGTCATCTCAGACCGATAGGTCAAATTTCCTTCTACTTTTTCTTCGAAACGTAGGCGTGCCTCCGGAGGAACAGGACTTTCCTCAGATGTCACTGAACTTTTGTTGATTGTTCTTTTGCAAGGTGTGCGTGAGAATGAAACACCTTCATGAGTTGAGCACTCAATATCGACAGTCACTGGAAACGCAGCCGTGGATGTCGCATCGACTGCACTCTCCGCGACATCATCGGGACGACCTTTTTGACCATTTTCAAGATCCACAGATCTCTGAATATCAGTTCCAGTATGGATCGCTCCCTCAAAGTTCCTGAGAGTCGAACAGTGTGATTCCGTACCAACAGTGAGGTGAACAGAATCTGACCCTTTATTAACACTCGAGGATGAGATGCGACGACGTTTCAGTGCCTTCTCATCTTTCACATGGTGCCTCTCTGGATGAGAACCCGTCACTGATTTTCGTTGTTGTCGATTCTCTGCCACGATATCACTATAGGTCTGTTGGGAGCGGCGGTAAAACTCAGGGAAAGCAGAGTCGTCGGTCGTACTCGCCCAGGCTGGCCTATTGAAAAAAGATCGCATGATTTCTTGTGTAATAGATCTTCATGTCTGATGAACAAGTCAGCAATGCTTATTTATCTTCAACATCCCGGACGTCATCAGCAGGCATACGCAGAGAAGCGTCTTCAACGTCCTAAATTACCCCTGCAGATAGGTTGCTCAATAGCAGATGCAAATTTGTCTTTTGTGTTTAGTCAAAGAGATGATGTAGGACTCGGCTAGTCTGTGTTGAGATCCAAGATGTTTAGCGGATGCTGTCCTTGGTGTGGTGCTCTGCACGGTACAACTTAACAAAACATACCCCTTACATGCTCCATCCTCCTACCTAGTAAGAGAAATAGGTACGGTACTCTAAGAATATTAGTAAGCCAGGTTCAAATCACACGTTACCTGATTAGCGATGGGTCTACTGGCAGGTTGCGGTAGCCAAGAGAGGACGAGTACATACTCCGTACGTACCTAATACGGAGTAGGACCTCAGGTTTGTATGTGCAAGCGCAAGGACCACGCACGGACCATCCCAATGCCACTGCAATAACCAAACGCTTTCAAGAGATAGAAGCTAAACTTTAACCTATTGACAGACTACACTAAGGTATGGAGCAGCTAGACAAGTTATTTCTGTACCTTTCACCTGACATACTTGCTTGACAGGGTGAGCTGTCGTGGAAAAGCCATTCCTGTTCCCGATAAGCATATCGAACCGACGCTATAATCTTGTCAAACCTCTGATGGAGAACGGTGCGTCATCTGAGGGCAAAGATCCCTCTGCCTTCCTGAGTGAAATTATCGGCGCGCCTGTGACTGTGAAACTCAATTCTGGTGTCGTCTACAAAGGTTGGTAGTATTCGAGTACCAAATTTGCAGGCCAACGCTCAGACTTTGCCTTAGGTGAACTGCAATCAGTTGATGGTTATATGAATATTGCTTTGGAGAAGACTGAAGAATATGTCAACGGACGATTGAGGCGGAACTATGGGGACGCTTTTGTACGTGGAAATAATGGTAAGTGAAATCGCCCCTTCCTACCGCCCACATGTCCAATAATGACTGACTGTTAATTAGTTCTGTACATCTCAGCGAGCTAGCATTATTACCTGCTCCCTCGTGTGTTCTAGAGTGTAGGATCTCATCAAATTCAGCTTATGCAGGTGAATTCCTTGACACGCCTATATTGTTAAAAAAAATCTTGCTATAGCAAGACGCAATGGGATGTGGTACAACTATTCTTCCTAGGGTATGAATGGATTGAAAAGCCAGCCTGTGTGGTTTTATGCCAATGTGGCTTTCTCATTGAACAAATAAGCGCAATGTATATCCTATTATTATTCATACCACGAAACACTACACCCTCCATCTGAAACACGATGCTTTCTTGTGCATCGAAATATGCGTGCAAAACATCCGGGAAAAGAAATATCACTATCGTCCCTAGCCGAGATTTCACTTCCTTGGTAATCGCCTTTTGAGGGAACGCTCGCAGAAACCAGTCATAAAGGGACGGATTTTACAAGGCAGCTCTATCATCATTTCATCTGTATTATGTTTGCTCTTGTACTGATTGTTCCCCGGAAAAGTGCTTAATCTTGGTTTGCACCCTCTATGAACTAAGGTGATTTCAGGGGCACAGATAAATTGAGCAATACTCCTTTCATTTTTTTTTCAACTCTCCTTTCCTGTCATTGTTTCGAATTGGGCGATATAGCTAACTTGTAGTAAGCGTCGCAGGAGATGGAGGAGCGACATACCGCTTAAACTACTCCGTACAGGTACCTACCTGTAGGTACCTTAGGTACCTAAGGGTAGCGCCTTGGCCAATTTGCCGCATCTTCACTAATCTGTGTTTGGCTTAATTTACCTTACCTACCTCCTTACCTAAGGTACGGAGTACCTGGTAGTTGAAATAATGTACCCCACGTTCCCCACCTGGAAAGATTTGACGCTGGCAGTAAAGATGAGAAGACATTTCCAACTCTGCCATTCAGGTTGTATCAGAGCCCAACCAGCATTAGCATAGGGTTCCGCAGTTTTCCTGAACTCTAGAGCTATTGAAGTCTTTTCATTTAAACGTGCTTATCAAAAAAATACGGCATTTCTGCGTCAAAAAAAAAGCAAATGGCCCTTCAAGCGATCAAGTACGATGGCACCAGTCTCTCGGTTCTAGATCAACTGCAGCTTCCACATTTGGTGAAGTATGTGCCAATCAGGACTGTGCAAGAAGGTTGGCAAGCAATCAGGGAAATGCGTGTCCGTGGCGCACCAGCAATCGCAATTGTAGCTATACTCTCTCTTGCTGTTGAGCTGCGTACTCTCCTCACAGAGGGTAAGCTGTCGCCAGTCGCTGACGAGGTCCGCACTTTTATTACGGAAAAGCTACGATATCTTGTGACAAGCAGACCAACTGCTGTGAATTTGGGGGATGCCGCTCGCAAATTCGAGCGTCTGATAGCGGTGCATGCAAAGGAGAAGGACTCTACAGGTCACAGCCTGGCGATTGCTTTTCTCAAGGAAGCAGAACAAATGTTAACGAATGACCTAAACGACAATCGAAATATTGGAGCTTATGGGGCTAAGTGGATTGTTGAAAAAGCGCTTCTACAAGGGAGGAAAACAGTCAATGTCCTAACCCACTGCAATACTGGGTAAGTAGTCGATACAAGTTCGGACTGAACTTCTTTTTGGTCTAATCAATTATAATACCAGCTCGCTCGCTACTTCTGGCTATGGAACTGCGTTGGGCGTCATTCGTTCTCTCCATTCCAGCCATTACCTGGGTCGTGCATACTGCACGGAAACAAGACCATACAACCAAGGCGCTCGACTTACAGCATTTGAATTAGTACATGATAATATCCCATCGACGCTTATCACGGATTCGATGGCAGCGGCGCTTCTTGCAAGTAAAAACAGTGAGATATTTGCAATCGTTGTTGGAGCGGATCGAGTGGCAGCCAATGGCGACACTGCAAACAAGATTGGGACATATGGCTTAGCAGTCCTTGCAAAGCACCATGGTGTGAAATTTCTAGTTGCCGCGCCGCGCACAACGATCGACCGGGAAACAAAATCTGGAGAAGATATTGTCATTGAAGAACGACCAGCTTCAGAAGTAACGAATATTAAGGGCCCCTTGGAAGAAGATGTGACAGGTCCCTTGAGAATGGAGACGATACGCATCGCAGCTCCGGGAATTGATGTGTGGAACCCCGCCTTTGATGTCACCCCAGCAGCGCTTATCGACGCTATTATAACAGAAGTAGGCGTGGTGGAAAGAGGCTCTGATGGGTATTTTCACTTTGACGCAGTGTTCGACGGCTCGCCGAACTCCTGACTGCTCAGTTCAACAAGTTTTGTGGTTTCACCATTTTGCCCATCACAGCCTGTTCGAGAAAGCTCAGGCTTCTCGTTTTCCTCTCGTTGCATCGCAGCTAAGAGCTCGTCAATCTTCAGTTCCAGGCTGGTGAGATGATTCTCCAGAGCCAGTGCCGTTTTCTCGCCACTGCTATCAAGTCAAAA
Source organism: Rasamsonia emersonii CBS 393.64 (assembly GCF_000968595.1). Lineage (NCBI taxonomy): Eukaryota > Fungi > Ascomycota > Eurotiomycetes > Eurotiales > Trichocomaceae > Rasamsonia > Rasamsonia emersonii. The sequence continues at coordinate 12,711 of NW_013563184.1, forward strand.
ACCTGTAGTTGTAGTTCTGGTTATGGTCGTACTTAGCTAGATCTTGGAACGCCTGCTTTACTATATTAATAATTCCTTTTCATAAAAGGCAAGGTGCTCTATTTGATGCACCGCAACACACCAAGGCAGCAATAGCAACACGTTTCGGGATCTCACCTGCGCTAGATCCCCGTTAGCTGGATCCCTTGTGATACCCGACATTTTCCCTCTCTTAATGATACTCTCTGTGTGGTATTGTAGCAGTGTTGGGATCTTTAGGTCAGAGGACCAGCCGTTCTGGATACTGTGTGTGTTCGAACACTTGGATATGGTATGTCAGGTTCCAACTCTGGCGCAAAACTACCAATATTAACTATTAATAATCCGTGCCAAGGACCCAAGGTTCATAGCGTGCTAGGTAATCGGCTACAACTTAGTAAAAAAATAAAAAACAAAAACAAAAACAAAAATATTTACTGATACTATCGTAACGTCTAGAAAGTCATCATTTCAGTAAACATGAATTTAACCATGTTAACTTGTTTCTATCCTCACAGAAACTATTGAATTCTAGTTATTGTGCTTTTCATTCTGGTCAAAGAAATACATCTTTCCATGTACAATATGTTGATATACGTTTGTTGTGAATATTCTGAGATGCATGTGCGGATGACCCTGTTAATTGCAATCAGGTATAGAAAGAATGTGTGGCTGCCACTAACTATATAGCTGCTTCATGCCAATGTGATTTTAGGCTGTTCTATTTGTTGGCATTTAGGGTGTTTGCAATCTGGCTATGAAGCCTGCAACTGCTGGTGACAACAATGGCAATAGCAATCTATCAAATATTGGAAGTTCTGGCATATAAAACAAAATACCACCTTCTTGTTCTTCTCATTACGTAGTTATGTCACTAGCCTGCCAGTTGAGCCTCTTCATACTCTGACACCATCAAGCCTATGAGGCTGCTATTCATCTAGTCAGAAATACATTTCCCTATCATATTTTTAGTTGAGCCATAATCATGATCCTATATAAATCTATAAATAATATACACTCTGGTACAAGTACAAAATACACTGCCCTACACTTATTTACATTCTGATTAGTACTACCACTATGCCTACTGCCTGCAGGTAGCTCTGGTGGTTTGCTAAAACCATTGGAGCAGTTTGAGTGCTATAGTTGTTATCTGTAGTGTCCATTTGTGCAGCTTGGTACATATTCCCTATGCAATCTATGTTGACCAAACTGTCTTTAGAGCAGTATATGTTATGACAAGACCTTATCACTAGGTAAGTCAGACCAATGAACCCAGGCAATCTATGTACTGCATATAACCTATTTTAGGTGTCATTGTAACACCTGCTATGATAGTTCCTATATATGCACTTACCTGAACAAATAAAGCAAGAACTATTGCCCTTCGAGTTTAAGGGTTTTTTTATTAATAATAGAACATCCATGTCATTGACTTGGTACTATGCTTCTGTTTCTTAATCACAAAGTAATATTGCAAATTGACTGGACAAATCAATTATGCCATGAACCTATAACATACTACTATATAATTTCCTATGACAAACTTTTTTTTCTCCAATTAATTAAGCAGCATGCGTATGTTACATGCTATTGTCCTATTAATTGTTCAGACAGGCTATGGGTACTGATAATCAAATGTCTTTGTTGCGTAGTTAACAAAGACTGCAATGGAGAGGACTAGCAAGGTGAGCTTTAATATATGAAATTGCCATGTTGAAGGACTCTCTGAATATTAGTTAAACATGTATCCCCAGACAAGATCACTGAAATATGGCAAATGTCGCAATGATGATTTCTGGATCTCGAACCAGAAGCATAGAGTCACACAAGAAAAGATGGTGAGCACTAAAACACAAATTCTCAACCTTCGGCAGCTTTCATCACCTCAAGTGTTCATCTTGATGGTCTATCAGATGCTTTCTTAAGTATAGGGAAGATAAGAGAATATGTTTGATATCTAGTGACGACGGTAACTATGATGACTAGACATCTGTGGCTAGAAAGTTATTGACGCATCCATTGCAGATTCCCAGACTCCTCACAGTGGCAGCAAATATGCAGGCGAGGTTCGAAACCAAAATTCATCCATAATCTCAAGGAAACCCTGTTAAGTTACTGGGACAGCTCGAGCTAAGTACATACAAATATTACATTGTATTTCTCTTTTCTCGAGTAAAATTCCAGCAACTAGGATGACGAATCAACTGAGAAAAAAAGAAAGATTTGATTTCGGCAAGAATTACAATTTTAAGGCGCTTGACCTGTGAAATTTCAATTACTGGAAAGAGGAAGCTCAATACGGACCCCTAGGGGCCCAAGTCATGGTGAGCAAAAGCTGCCACGGGCCTACTAGTCCACACCACGTCTAGTGGAATGCACGGGCACGTTGGTATTAGTACTAGAACCTAAGTAGGTTAAGGAGCATTTCTTAGGTACGGAGTACGGGGCAAACTCTTTCCACTGTTCCAGTCATGCCCAGTAGTGATCCGCGAGTTAGGTAAAACAGACCCTCATAGCTGTGCAAAAATAGCAACAGCACCGCCACAAACAGGCATCATGACAACCGCCTCCTACAATGTTATCCCCACCTCAGGAGTTCCGAGTAGCGGGCAGTAAATAGTATTCTGAATTTCTGATAGTGAGAGGCATGGCCATGCCACTAGGGGCCTCGGCCTCGGCTCTGTACCCAGCACCTGAAATCACAAAGAGTTAACGGAGGAGTTTTTTTTCAATCAGCACCGAACATAGCAACAGTTACTACCTACCTAGGTTATCTAGAGTCTAATGCCGGACCTCATGGAAACTGGAGGCCTCGTATACCGGCATGGCAACTCAAATCAAAGGGGGGGAGGTCCACTTGGACAACAGGATTATACACAGTCGACTGATAGACTAGTTGACCATGTTTGACTATGAAGTAGGTTATTGAATTTTTCTGCTATTTATAGGTGGAAATGTGGAACGATCTCTGGCTCTCGAATCTCACAGTTCCCAAGGTTCCGTGGCACAAACAGAAGTGCGTGAGAAGAGTGGAGACACTCGTCCCCTCGGCGGCTCTCCATCCAACCTGCCAACTGTGCGTACGGAATCATACTTGCGGCAGAATTAACATGGAAAATAACTAGACGCCTTGACTAGTACCAAGTAGACTGAGACATGCCGACGCGGTCGGTGACTGAGGTAAACGGTACCTAAAGTAGGGGACGGCAGCCGCTGATTAGCAGCAACTACTGCAGGTGGCAGAGCCCACACCAGCCCACGTCGTGGAGATCCCTGGAGGCGCGCGAGACCGCCATTTGGCCCAGACCGCCCAGCCCACTTGCAGCTTCCCTGTCCTTGTGGGTCAAATCTCGCTACATAAAACATAACAGCTCGCTGCTCTCCCCTCAGTCCTCCCTCGTTCCCTCTACACTCACTTCATCAGCGCTCGTTTCTTCTTCCATCTCCAGCCCGGCCTACTTGTTTGGTTCTTGACTCGCGGCGACTTCCGAAAAGTTGTGCTGCTCAATTCTCTCTCTTCCCGGGGACATCGTCTGCGTCTGTTGAATCCCAACTAGCTTGTCCCTTCCAAATCCCGATTTCGATTTCCCCGCAAGTTACCTGTTTTCTGTCCAGGTCTCTTTGCGGCTGCTGGCTTCCAAGTCTCGTCTCAACAGTGAATTTGCATCCAGTCTGATCAACAATGTGGTACGCTGCCACGTCGGCTCGCGTCGATTCCTCTAGTGGTGCTAACTGCTCCCAGTGGCATTTTTGGCTACATCAACTATCTCATCGAAAGGGATCGGAAATACATCCTAGACACTCTCGTGAATGGTTGGTTTCTTCCTCTGTCTACCATGGTCACTCCCCTCACCGCGGTGCATCGCAGGTCTCTTGCGGCTCGAATATCGTGGTTATGACTCGGCCGGGCTTGCCATTGACGGTGACAAGAAGAATGAGGTCTTCGCCTTCAAGGAGGTTGGCAAGGTTGCCAAACTGAAGGAGTTGATCGACGATTCCAATATTGATTTGACCAAGACCTTCGACTCTCATGCTGGTATTGCCCACACCCGCTGGGCCACTCATGGGCCCCCTTCTCGACTGAACTGCCACCCTCACAGGTAAGAAGTTCGCCAGCGTTTACTGATTTGCTTGGTTGTTGTTCACATTCTGAATAAACGTCGCAGGTCTGATCCCAAATGGGAGTTTTCCGTGGTTCACAACGGTATTATCACCAACTACAAGGAATTGAAAGCACTCCTTGAGAGTAAAGGATTCCGTTTCGAGACTGAGACAGATACGGAGTGTATTGCGAAACTGGCCAAGTACCTCTATGATCAGCATCCGGACATTGATTTCACTGTTTTGGCGAAAGCCGTGGTGAAAGAACTCGAGGGTGCCTTTGGTCTTCTGATGAAGTCGGTGCACTATCCACATGAAGTCATCGCTGCCCGCAAGGGTTCTCCATTGGTCATAGGTGTGCGCACCGCGAAGAAAATGAAGGTGGACTTTGTGGACGTCGAGTTTTCAGAGGAAGGGGCTCTCCCCGCCGAGCAAGCTTCTCAGAATGTGGCTATCAAGAAATCTGCCACCAGTCTCCTCGCGCCGCCAGACAAATCGTTGTTGCATCGCTCTCAATCTCGGGCCTTCCTCTCCGATGATGGCGTCCCTCAGCCGGCCGAATTTTTCCTTTCGTCTGATCCATCTGCGATCGTGGAACACACGAAGAAGGTCCTTTACCTAGAAGACGATGACATTGCTCACATTCATGATGGTCAGCTTAATATTCACCGCTTGACCAAAGATGATGGCACTTCCAATGTTCGAGCCATCCAGACAATCGAACTGGAGTTGCAGGAGATCATGAAGGGCAAATTTGACCACTTCATGCAAAAGGAGATCTTCGAGCAGCCTGAATCCGTGGTCAACACCATGAGAGGCCGTCTGGATGTCGAAAACAAGAAAGTTACACTTGGTGGCCTTCGGCAGTACATCTCTACCATTCGTCGCTGCAGAAGGATCATCTTTATCGCCTGTGGAACCAGCTACCACTCTTGTATGGCTGTTCGTGGTATCTTTGAGGAGCTGACCGAGATTCCCATCTCGGTTGAATTGGCCTCCGATTTCTTGGACCGGCAGGCACCTGTGTTCCGTGATGACACTTGCGTCTTTGTATCTCAGTCTGGAGAGACGGCAGATTCTCTCATGGCGCTCCGGTATTGCCTGGAACGTGGCGCTCTGACTGTTGGTATCGTCAATGTTGTGGGTTCTTCGATCTCTCTTCTCACCCATTGCGGTGTGCATATCAATGCTGGTCCGGAGATTGGTGTCGCTTCCACCAAGGCATATACATCTCAATTCGTTGCTATGGTGATGTTTGCGCTCTCTCTGAGCGAGGATCGCGTGTCGAAACAGAAGAGGAGAGAAGAAATCATGGAGGGACTGTCAAAGATTTCTGACCAATTCAGAGAAATTTTGAAACTCAGTGAGCCAATTAAGGAAATGTGCAAGAAATTCTTCAAGAACCAGAAGAGCTTGCTTCTCCTGGGCAGAGGCAGTCAATATTCAACCGCACTCGAAGGTTTGCCTTACCATACTCTCAATGTTAATTGTCACTCCATTAACATAGGTCTCTTTTTTCCCCCACAGGCGCACTCAAGATTAAAGAGATTTCCTACCTCCACTGCGAGGCGGTCATGTCGGGCGAGCTTAAACATGGCGTTCTGGCCCTGGTCGACGAAAACCTTCCGATTATTATGATCCTTACCCGTGACAATATCTTTACAAAGTCTTTGAATGCCTATCAGCAAGGTGAGAAATCATCATTCAGAGGAATACAGTATTTGTTCCCGTAGATCTAACAACTTCACTAGTCATTGCCCGTGGTGGTCGTCCTATCGTGATCTGCAACAAAGATGACGAAGAGTTCCCGGCCTCGCAGACGGAGAAAATCGAGGTACCGAAGACGGTCGATTGTTTGCAAGGTCTTCTAAACGTCATCCCATTGCAGCTGATTGCCTATTGGCTTGCTGTTGAAGAAGGCTTGAACGTGGACTTTCCCCGTAACCTCGCGAAGTCGGTGACGGTGGAGTAGATTTGGGGTCGTGTCAATGGTGAATGTTGAAGATGGAAATACAGGATGGAGTCTATGTGAATGATTCTTTTGTGGTTTTTCTTTTTCTTCCCCTTCACGGGCTGGGTTGTATGGCTTTTCTGAGATTCGAATACTCTCCGTTTTCCAAAACCCAATGATGCTTGATGTTCGCAACATTAAATTAATACAAATGATGTGCTAGACTTTGTCGTAATATATATATCACCACGTAGAATCGGCCCGGAACCGCGTAGCGTGTCACCTTAATTCGGGTGTGGAGCAAAGCCAATGTTACTGAATGCGGCTACCCCGCTGTTCTTTAGTCGAGATGTTTGCCATTCTTTTTCCCAACATACAAAGTCTGCGTTTCTCTTGTTAAATTGATATGTCTTGCAAATGATTCAAAATTGAACGCCGCCAACATTCATTAATACGAATTACTAGGAACGAAGCTCACAGCTGCAAGATGACATCTCTGAAAGGTCCTGGAGCCCCGCAGGTTTACGATGGTAAGAGCATAATTCCCTGTTCACGTCGCTGCCAGTTCTGATTATACCTTTTTAGGCTCTGGTCTTCGAATTGCCATAGTTCATGCGAGATGGAACGCAACTATCGTTGATGCCCTTGTTGCTGGGGCGAAGAAGAGTCTCCTCTCGGCCGGAGTAGCAGAAGAGAATATCACCATCCAAAGCGTTCCAGGGAGTTACGAGCTGCCCTTTGCGGTACAACGGTTAGTACATTGTGTGGAGCTGTCCTTCAGGTCGATAGCTTTAACAGTCCGACTCTTATTAATCATTTCGCTTTTTTTTTTAAGGATCTACGCCGCTTCCCATGTTCAGGCTGCTGCAAGTTCTTCGACCGGGGACATCAGTGCAACCGACCTTCTTTCGTCGTCAACCACGGATTTAACCAAATCCGCTACCTCGGCGTCTTCCAAATCCAAGGCTCCTTTTGATGCTATCATAGCGATCGGTGTCTTGATCAAGGGAGAGACAATGCACTTCGAGTATATAGCTGACGCTGTCACTCATGGTTTGATGCGTGTCCAGCTCGACGCTGGGGTTCCTGTCATTTTTGGAGTTCTTACTCTGTTGAACGAGACTCAGGGTTTGGAAAGGGCTGGATTGGGAGAGGGTGGAAAGCACAACCACGGCGAGGACTGGGGACATGCCGCAGTGGAACTGGCCGTGAAGCGGAAGGGTTGGTCAGAAGGAAAAATCCTGTGAAACTCCTTTTTTCCCCATCTATTCAAAGTCTACGTAGGAATAGGTGAGGCGTCTGGTAAGGCGCTGCCAAAACGATACACTTGGGGACCAGCGGAAGCTACCTTATCGTCCCATCTGGACAACAAGTAGCATCCACTCCAATGGACCTGCATGTCACATGTGTACCTGAAAGCCACAAAAGAAATTGCCCCGAAATAGAGCTCTGGTCAATTTAGGCATCGGACAGTGCAGTACACGATCTTATTACTCTTCCATCCGTTCGCCGTCATCGGACTTCTGACTTTCCTCTTCCTCTTCGTCTTCTCCCTCCAATGCTTTTTTCGCTGCTCTTTCAGCCTCTTCGAGAAGATCTTTCGGGACCTCTTCGTGCCTTCCTTTGGTTGGACCGTCGAGCGAACTGATCCATGTCATCTCCAACTCAAAGTCCTTATCTTTACTGTCCTCATGCGCAACATAGATTATTCTGGCTGCTTCTTTAACAGCGTCGAGCAGACTCAAGTTGCCAGAGCTCAAGTCAAGCTTCTCAAGTTCAGCTTTTGCCGCCTGTCTCCCCTTTCCAGTAGCAGCACCATAATAGCCCTGGGAATATTGTCAGCATGCTTTTCACTCTAGAGTTTGCAATCATACCCAGTAGAGACCGCTTGGCTCAATCATGTATAGACCCGGTCCACCGGCTTTGACCCCATCGACTTTGCCTCCAGCACCCGAACTTGGACCTGTCCCGACTTGACCGTCCACGGACAACTCAGATTCCGGATCCCAGCCTCCAACAATTGATGTCACACCAAAAGGACGCACGCTCGAATACAGAGTATAAGCCTGAACATAGCCACCAAGACGATTGGCGAGAGCAGAAGTGGGGATTGGACCCTTGTATGTCCTTCTCCATGAGGAGGCCTCATCCCTGGCTCTTGAAACGAAATGTCGCCCGTCTGGAACAAGTCCAGCGGAGACCTTCGTCGGGTAAATAAGAAATGTTAGCAGAATTTACAAAGACAAAATGAGACTCTGTGGGTAGGGTCCGGGAGCCGTTTAGATATTCCTTACAATGCCAATGTGTCGATCAACAGTTGCTATTCTCTTATTTGCGCCCGGTTTCAGAAGCTTGCTTGTGACAAGTTTCTCGACAGCAAGAACTACTCCATCCTTGCATCTGATACCAATAGCTGTTCCTCCATTCTCGACCGCTTTAGCGGCGTATTCTACCTGCAGTCCGGTAAAATATCATCTCAGTCCAGTACTCGTAGGCGCTCTCGGAGTGGACGGTACCATACTTGAAAATTCCTGCCATCAGGAGAGAAAATCGAGTTCGAGAGATCATATCCTGTGCCTATAGACGTCTGGACCGTCAAAAGATTAGCTTTTCCAAGTTCTCGAGGACATTTAGCAAGGCCGACAAACCATGGTGATTAGGTCGTGTTACGTTCCGTCAGGTAATACCCTGTCAACTGTGGGAGTTGAGACAAGATAAGGAACACAAATAAACGGTTTCTTGGAATTGTATCTTTACTCTGGAGATGATAGGATGGGAAGGGAGAGGCAAGGAGAGCTTGAATGGGCAGCCCTAGAAGCTGCTTGTTCTGCGATGATGAGCTCTGGAGCTATTGGGAGCATCGCGTCACAGGGTTCTGCCTGGGTCTCGTCACGTGTTATCGTGCCGATTATCTGGGCGGCCTGGGCCGCGCCCAAAAAGGGCAAACCGCTCCCACCATGCAATGTAACTGGTAATAATAACCTGAATTTTCTTTCCAGGTTTGTACAGAAAAATGTAAAGAAAGAATGTCATTGTGCCTTGGATGTTTCATTTTCATTGTATTCATCTGGCAGTGAAACTTCCTAGCGTGTCCAGTTGATGTTGTTTGACTGGTTTTGAAGAGAGAATTCCTGTTCTATCTATACCAGTGACTTTGGCCGAGGTTTACATAGAATATAGTTTTATTATCCCCTTTCCACATGGGCTTCATACCTATTCTTTGCTATAACTTTGCTATATCTGTTATTAATATTTGTCTCATTAAAGTATATCCCTTATTGATATATGATTTCTCATCACTCTATAGTCCCTTTTTCTAGTTTATAAATCCCTTAATGAGTGGGCAGATCTCATGGATGTGGTATGATTACACCATTTCGTCAATGCTTGTCTCTCAAAAAAAAGATAATAATTTTCTTTACACGAGTACATATATACTCTGTAGACGAAGTAGATTAACTTCTTTTGCGTGCCATAGTGGGACCTTGTATGTATGTATATATGTACAGTACACATATTTCCTTCCTAGGTTGGTAGTATTTGTCGTCACCGTCACCCCCTCTTATGGTTGTGGTACCAAAGATTTGAGATGGCTTGGTACAGGTGCTATGAAGAGGGAATCTTTTGGTCAGCATGGGATATAAGTTTTCTAAGTCATCGTCCGCGCTTGTGTCGAGTTCTTATTCAAATTCATTAAAGCAGCTCCCGACCCGCTGAGAACTGTGGATTAGGTACCAGAGAAGGTTTGGAGACACTCGGTGTTAAACTACCAATAATTTAAAATTGATCGTCTTCTGGAGGGTGTTATCTTGTTTTCCACGTCACCTAGTACCCTCAGTGCCCAGCGGCCCAATCCGTGCCGGCATCGGGCAGCTAACTTCTCCGTGCTATATATAATAATGTATACCTAAACACAAAGCTTCTTACATCTCTATATCTGTTTTTGCAATGGCATACATCTGTCTGTCGATAGGGGACACTGTCTTGAAGCTTTTCAGGGAAAGGATTCTTTCAATTCTTCGAACAATTTAAAAGATTCAAAAGTAATTCTTAAGCAGTTGTTACCTCTTTTCACTCCGTTAATCCAACGTTTCTGCTCGCCTCCTTTTTTTTTTCTCGGAGTATATTTGCCGCATTTTCTCACGCATGATCGAAAATATTACCACATCATTCAAATAATCGAGTTGCATATACAGTCTTGTTGAGTTCTCTGTACATCCCAACGCAATTCGGTGCCCTGATATTTGAAACAGCAACACCATGCCCTCGTCTGTAATACACCACTGTCCATCTTGTGGATATGATAGTCATGTTATAGACACGCTAGTCACCTCGGCAGGTGATCCATGCTGTCATCAGGTAGTCCCTCCTTTGTTCCATTGTCGTTCCTTATCACTCTTTCTATGCTTTCTCGAGCCCGCATATCGCCGGGCGTTTGGCAAGCTTGGCTTTCATAAGGACAAAGGAATCATAAGTGTTCTTTGTTCTTTGTTTTCTTTCTTTCTTTCTTTTTTTCCCCCACCATGTCTTTATTTATTTCTCCATTTTCCATTCATTATTTCTTTGACCGTTCCAGATATAATTACAGTTGCGAATAGAGAGTGAACTGATCTCTCCAAACATGATAGTGCGGCTTGTCGGCGTCTGAGGCGTGGGTGAAAATGCAAGACAATTTGGCTGTTCTTTTTTCTAGACAGAAGATTGCCGAGTACGAGGGCAAGAATTCAATCCAGCGTTTTGGGGATGGTAAAGCATATAACTTGGCGCGATTTCCATCATCCGCTGCGCACAGTATACCACAGCATTATCGTCAGACCGGCAGTCAACCACTCCAGTCTGATACATCTGGAGACAGCGAACGGTAAGTATTTCACAATGGACGTACTTTCTTGTCCACAAACGAGCTAAGGGTTGCCGATGAAAGGGAGGCGAGGGTCCACCAGTCCCAAGCGATGCGAAGGTGGGAGGAATTTCCGCAAGGTGCTTCGCAAACTGCAGTTGAAAGTCCTGGAGTCAAACTGTCCCCAACTCTGGGACGTGCAGACTATGGAAACAAGTCGCTCGAGTTGAGGGATGACTTCCTTGACAGCCATCAAGACCAGTGCGACCCTCGACCCGTTGCCGGTGATCTTGATATGTCTGATGCAGACCACTATGAGAATATAGAATGTGACACTAGTGAGGCTGAACCATATATAGTCTCCGGATATGCAGCTACATTATACCGTGACGATGGTATTTCTGCATCAACATTTGCAGAAAAGAAGTCTTCGGGGACTCTGTGCCCGGGTTCACGACTACCAGACGAACCCACTACTGGCTTACCGTACAGGCTATCTAATGATCCTATATATAACGGCAGGAGATGGTGGGAGAACGGAGGAAGTGAACCAATAGAGCACCAATACGGGGTATTCGAGCAAATGAATCTGTTTGGGGGCTGTGGTGTGGTGACTCCTCATTGATTACGTGGTTCGACTGAGTATGACCAGTCCTGTTTATAACTGTACCTGCTGTTATTACTCCATCACTAAGTTTTTTTTTTTCGCTGATGTTTTTCGGATTTTTGAAATAAAGAGAACGCTAATTGCCGTGCCAAATAGAGATTCCCTAGCGTTTTTAGAAGAATCCGAAGATCCGATAGCTGTTGGTAGATAATAGTTCCTCTGATGAACGAGGCTTTAATATGGAGATAGGACAGTTCTAGATAAGTAAGGTCCTCTATCGACGGCCTTGATTGCCAGCCTGCCGAATGCTTTGGAGTCTAATTACCTAAAGGACATAACCATTGAGGACTGTTCTGGAAAAGGGAAGATGGAATCGAAGAGAGAGAACTCAATGATTGATTTCCCTAAAGGACAGAAATTAACAAAGGCCTGAACGAAGAGAAAGCCTTTCTGAATATTTACGAGTTATTTTCCCTGGATATGAATTGACATACTTTCAAGTGATGCTCTCCGGATGAGAGTCAAGACCAGAAAAATTGATTCTGGATTAAATACACTTCAAGAAATAGATACAAAGAAGATTAAAAAAAAGGAATATTGGTGTAGAATCGTCTTCATGGGTATCAATCTTCCTTCATAATCCGTAAAACTCGTTATCGGTGCCCTTCCAAAATACTTGTAACGGGGCTTATCCATGCAGGAGCATTCATCAGGGACGAAATGAAATATGCAGTAGAGGCATCTCGTGGCTTTTTAAGAGACGTAAGCAGATGATCATTGACTCGTGGTGGTGGAGCGTATCTGTATTGCCGAGTCAGCAAGTTGAAAACACACGCAAAGTGTAGTTTATAAGACCAACCACATCCTCATGAATGATCCACTCGCAGCTAGAACTTCGAGACATCCGCACCATCTTCAGAACGTTTGATTTTGTTGCAGGCCTCTCCAACGAAGTCACACCAGCCTCCCCTGCGAGCCCCAGGCTCGGCAGTGGGAGCTGCAACCGCTTCCAGAGCGATAGTGAGAATGATCCCCAGCTGTGTAAGAAGTTTCATAGCAGAGTCAAGAATTTTTCTTTGTTTAGATTGACATCGGAAATTCCGATTAAAGAGGAAAAATAGTGTAAAGAAATAAGAAGTTCTGTCCACATATGCAGCAAAGAGAACAAGAAGACGGAATATAGAGGCGATGTCTCTTTTGATTTATAGTGGGGAACATACAGAATCACTGCCATAAGAGTGACTAAAGAATTATTTTCAGCCCTTCAATAAAGATGTCAAAGAGAAGAAGAGACCTTCGAAGTGCACGTATTGGGCTGACTTCGTATGATGCGAGGACTCGATTGATCAAATATCATCATTAACAACTGGGAAAGACATCATCTATGAATAAAGAAATGTCCCTCATGCTTCTTGTAATCAAGTTGTCAGTCACTGGAGCTCAAAGAAACTTGCATGGGATTTGAAGGCCATAGAGTCTTGGTGAAAGGTGACAGACAGCAGTTTCCGGATCGGGGTATCAATAAGGTTCCTCACTGTTGCTTCGCGAACATTGAGCCGGAAATGGGTATCAATAACACTGGACTATTGGAGACTTCCGTACAACTATTTGCCTTAATATAATATAATAACGTGTGACCTAGCTCGAGAGTACGGAGTCTCTCTGTATTGTTGGCTAAACTTGGCAGGCCTTCCTCTGCCATGGCTTCTCTTGGTTAATGTCGTGTTCTTACCTTTCTTTCCCTTTTGCAGTTTTGCGTCGAATCAGCTCGTCGCGTCGATCTAGAAAATATAACTAATAACTAACTCCAGAGGGTGGCAGCAGCGAAAACTTTAGCATGAATGGTGGTAGCCGAGCAAGAAGGCCGAATGCAAAATGTGCCTGATACAAAAGGGATCCTCTGGTCGAACTTGAATCTTTAATGTCAGCAAAACCATGACATTTTATATCGAACATCAGTCTGCACAAAACCCGCCCAAGAACACTACTCTGCATACAAAAGACAACATACGCCAGAGATCGACTATATCAAGAAGCACATTAATTGAGTATGGGCTCAGGAAAGGAATACACGAAGACATTCAGAAGCTATAGACCTTAATATAATGCAGAGGAGCTCATTTCAAATCTCGAAAAACCAGTGCGTGCTCAAGTTCCACAGAGGATAATGACAAAACTCAAACACGACTCGTCAATCGGTATAAAAAGATTCATGGAATGAGCGGATAACATAACCAAACTGTGGGGTATACGACTGATTCCAGACGCGCATTGAACTCGGATAAATTCATCACGGAATAGGTGTTACTCACCACCATGGGCATTGAAAATTATCGTGTATTCGATGTGGGGAAACACATATTTCAGAAGCTGTAATCGCTTCTCCCATGTGATTGCCATTGTGCTCGTGACGAGGCCGATGAAAATGAAAGGCTGCGATGCCGTATATGGATGTTGGAAGAAAAGAATGTGAAGTGAAAGTATCGAGATAATTCTGGAAAGATAAATACCTGTTCTTTTTAGGGCTATGGTCATAGAGTGGGTTTGTTATCCCGTGCGTCAACTCTGCACAGAAAGTATACCTATAGATGCATGCAATTAGATACCTCGCACATCCTCAATTGGTTGCACCAGCACCCCCTTGAGGGTTTCGACTCCGGGCCATACTCTGAAATTGTCGAGGCCACTATCATCGGGGTCAATGTGAAGGCCTGCTGATAATGGGATAAGAAATACTGCTTGAAGTAAGGGGTCCCATTGAGGGACACGAGCAAGGAGCTAACGTTTACTTCACGAAGCTCAGAAGGCTCGAATTGGAGATCGACGACTTGTTCTTCTAGATTTTCTTCAAGAGAGCGACATGCCCGGATGATTCGTTCGTTGAGGCAGGTTATACTGACAGATACAGTACAAGAGCCTAAATCGGATATTTTTTACAATTTTTACAATTCGGACATCGTTGGGTCATTGGCCTTGCAAGATTATATATGAGGAGCTCCACAGCCGATGTTCTGTAAGGCTGTTCCGATGTCTGTGCGGGATTTCAGATAAGCCAAGGGACAAAGAACTGCCTGACTGGATAGCGGTACAGGATTGGGCCATTGACAAGCCGCCTGCTATCTTATGAGTGCAAATCCGTGCAATTGCCAGGGATTCCGACAATCGAGAGTCAAGTTAGCAGGAAGTGTTGGAAAAGGTAGTAGGTAGTAACCCATATCGACAATGAAACGTGGGTCCCCGTGACCGATTGGACGCCGAGTCGACATGCCGCGTACGGCACAAGCCGACGAACTCCCGCAGTCCCGTTTTCCCGTTCTCTTCTTCAATTCCACCTTTGCAT
>NW_013563183.1:0-39736 GCF_000968595.1 Rasamsonia emersonii CBS 393.64
GTATAACAGTCATCTGCTGCCAGTCTTCTGCCTCTGCGTTTCTGTGACTCATTTCCCCCTGTGTGGCACGAGACTGCCGCTGTCTGGCGTGCTGCCCGCGATTGGCTCCGGTTCCGGCGTCTGCCCCGCCGGGACTCGACTGTGTTCGCCCAAGGTTCCTTTGCTCCATCCCGTCCATTTTCCTCTTCTCCTCGCTGCAATCTTCAATCGTGCTTCTGTTGTCTTGTTACTCTCCCGTCGTCGCTCTTTTGGTTTCGTTCTCTTCGCGAGTGCGGCACTGCTGATTCTTCCCTCCCGCCCAGAGCGCGCCCGCTCGACCCTCTAGCCCACCATGGCGAGCAACGGCTACCTCCGCGAGGAGGCCATTGATGACTCAGAGCTGGTCGACGACGGCCTCCATGCGGACTCTGTCCACCACCGGCTGCGGGCCAATTCGACTGTCATTCAATTCCAGAAGATCCTCGTCGCCAACCGCGGTGAGATCCCCATCCGTATCTTCCGTACCGCCCACGAACTCTCCCTCCAGACGGTCGCCGTCTACTCGTGGGAAGACCGTCTCTCCATGCACCGTCAGAAGGCGGATGAGGCCTATGTCATCGGCAAGCGCGGCCAATATACCCCCGTGGGCGCCTATCTGGCCGGTGACGAGATCATCAAGATCGCCCTCGAGCACGGGGTGCAGCTGATCCACCCCGGTTACGGTTTTCTGTCCGAGAACGCCGAGTTCGCCCGCAAGGTCGAGAAGGCCGGCTTGGTCTTTGTTGGTCCGACTCCAGAGACCATTGAGAGCCTAGGTGATAAGGTTTCTGCCCGCCAGTTGGCTATCCGTTGTAATGTGCCTGTCGTCCCTGGCACTGAGGGCCCTGTCGAGAAATTCGAGGATGTCAAGGCCTTCACGGATACCTACGGGTTCCCTATCATCATCAAGGCTGCCTTCGGTGGCGGTGGCCGTGGTATGCGAGTCGTTCGGGACCAGGAATCGCTCAAGGATGCCTTCGAACGTGCAGCTTCGGAGGCACGCGCCGCCTTTGGCAACGGCACCGTCTTTGTCGAGCGCTTCCTGGACAAACCCAAGCATATCGAGGTCCAGCTGCTGGGTGACAACCACGGCAATGTTGTCCACCTGTATGAGCGTGATTGCTCCGTCCAGCGCCGCCACCAGAAGGTCGTCGAACTGGCCCCGGCCAAGGACCTGCCTGTGGACGTCCGCGACAAGATCCTGGCGGACGCCGTCAAGCTCGCCAAGGCGGTGCGCTATCGCAACGCGGGAACGGCCGAGTTCTTGGTCGACCAGCAGAATCGCTACTATTTCATCGAGATCAACCCCCGGATCCAGGTCGAGCACACTATCACGGAGGAGATCACCGGCATTGATATTGTCGCCGCGCAGATCCAGATTGCGGCCGGTGCCACCCTGGAGCAGTTGGGCTTGACGCAGGACCGCATCTCGACCCGCGGTTTCGCCATCCAATGCCGTATCACCACCGAGGACCCGGCCAAGAACTTCCAACCGGACACCGGCAAGATCGAAGTCTACCGCTCTGCCGGTGGTAACGGTGTGCGTCTGGACGGTGGTAATGGCTTTGCGGGCGCTATCATCACACCGCACTATGACTCCATGCTGGTGAAGTGTACCTGCCATGGTTCGACCTACGAGATTGCCCGTCGCAAGATGCTGCGCGCTCTCGTGGAGTTCCGTATCCGTGGCGTCAAGACCAACATTCCTTTCCTGACATCTCTCTTGTCCCACCCCACCTTCATCGAGGGCAATTGCTGGACGACCTTTATCGACGACACCCCGGAGCTGTTCTCGCTCATTGGAGGTCAGAACCGTGCCCAGAAGCTGTTGGCATACCTGGGTGATGTCGCCGTCAACGGCAGCAGTATCAAGGGCCAGATCGGCGAGCCGAAGCTCAAGGGTGAAATTGTCCAGCCAAAGTTACTCGACGAGTCCGGGAAGCCCATCGATGTGTCTAAGCCTCCCACCCACGGCTGGAAGAAGATCATCGATGAGCAAGGTCCCGAAGCCTTTGCCCGCGCGGTGCGCGCCAACAAGGGCTGCCTCATCATGGACACTACCTGGCGAGACGCCCACCAGTCGTTGTTGGCGACCCGTGTGCGAACGATTGACCTGCTGAACATCGCCCGCGAGACCAGCCACGCCTACAGCAATGCCTACAGTTTGGAATGCTGGGGTGGTGCCACCTTTGACGTCGCCATGCGCTTCCTCTACGAAGACCCCTGGGACCGTTTGCGCAAGCTGCGCAAGGCCGTTCCGAACATCCCATTCCAGATGCTCCTGCGTGGAGCTAATGGTGTCGCCTATTCCTCGTCAGTGCTCCCAGCTCCCCCTCCCTCTTTTCGTTAATCTGAATTTGAAGGTCTCGCTAACGTCACATAACACAGACTACCCGACAATGCCATCTACCACTTCTGTAAGCAGGCGAAGAAGAATGGAGTCGACATCTTCCGTGTCTTTGATGCTCTGAACGATGTCGACCAGCTGGAGGTCGGTATCAAGGCTGTCCAGGCGGCCGGTGGTGTGGTCGAGGCCACCATCTGCTACAGCGGAGACATGCTCAACCCCAAGAAGAAGTACAACCTCGAGTATTATCTCAACTTGGTCGACAAGGTCGTCCAGCTGGGTACCCACATCCTGGGTATCAAAGACATGGCGGGTGTGCTGAAGCCCAAGGCGGCGACGTTGCTGGTGGGCTCCATCCGCAAGAAGTACCCTGACCTTCCGATCCACGTCCACACCCACGACTCCGCGGGTACCGGTGTCGCGTCCATGGTCGCCGCTGCCCAGGCTGGTGCGGACGCCGTCGACACGGCCACTGACAGCATGTCCGGCATGACCTCGCAGCCTAGCATTGGCGCCCTCCTCGCCTCGCTCGAGGGCACCGAGTTGGATCCCAAGCTGAACGTGCAACACATCCGGGCTATCGACAGCTACTGGGCTCAGCTGCGTCTTCTGTACTCGCCGTTCGAGGCCGGCTTGACCGGTCCGGACCCGGAGGTCTACGAACACGAGATCCCCGGAGGTCAGCTCACCAACCTCATCTTCCAGGCCAGCCAGCTGGGTCTGGGCGAACAGTGGGCGGAGACGAAGAAGGCGTACGAGGCGGCCAACGACCTGCTCGGCGACATTGTCAAGGTCACACCCACGTCCAAGGTGGTCGGAGACTTGGCCCAGTTTATGGTGTCCAACAAGCTCAGTGCCGAGGATGTGGTGGCGCGGGCGGACCAGCTCGACTTCCCGGCTTCCGTGCTCGAGTTTTTCGAAGGGCTGATGGGCCAGCCCTATGGCGGTTTCCCTGAGCCCCTGCGGTCCAAGGCGCTGCGCAATCGCCGGAAGCTCGACAAGCGACCGGGTCTTTTCCTCGAACCGCTCGATCTGGCCAAGATCAAGAACGATCTCAAGGAGAAGTTTGGCAGTGCGACGGAAACCGATGTGGCCAGCTATGCGATGTACCCGAAGGTCTACGAGGACTACCGCAAATTCGTGCAGAAGTACGGTGATCTGTCGGTGCTGCCCACGCGGTACTTCCTGGCCCGGCCCGAGATTGGCGAAGAGTTCCACGTGGAGATCGAGAAGGGTAAGGTGCTGATCTTGAAGTTGCTGGCCATTGGCCCGCTGTCCGAGCAGACAGGCCAGCGGGAGGTCTTCTACGAGGTGAACGGCGAGGTGCGCCAGGTGACGGTGGATGACAGGAAGGCGGCTGTCGATAATACAGCCCGCACGAAGGCGGATCCGACCGACAGCAGCCAGGTTGGAGCACCGATGAGCGGTGTGGTGGTGGAAATCCGGGTGCACGACGGTCACGAGGTCAAGAAGGGAGATCCTATTGCGGTTCTGAGCGCCATGAAGATGGTGAGTTTCGTCGTCGTCGTCGTCGTCGTCGTCGTCGTCGTTCTTTTTTTTTTCGCCTTGCATTGCAGACTGACTGTTGTAGGAAATGGTTATTTCTGCCCCTCACAGTGGCAAGGTGGCTGCCCTCCAGGTCAAGGAAGGCGACTCGGTCGACGGGCAGGATCTTATCTGCAAGATTGTCAAGTCCTGATTGACGTGACGTGACGTTTTCAAGGTGCGATCCCTTGTCTTGCTAGGGCGTTATCCATGCGAGGACGCCGAGGATATAACCGCGTAGAAATATCTTCTGATGTTGTCTTCTGCTGAAGCTTTTGTCATTCTACCTGTTTGGTGGATGTGTGTTCTCTACCTGATCCAAATGAGCGACGATATGCCATGTTCTTCTCTATAGATGATGAATTGAGTTGATTGCTTTGACTTGCGTTCAGAAAATCGGATATAGGATACTGGATACTTTACTGTCTAAGTTGGAAGTATAGAGATATGATTTTATTTTCTACTGTAGTTTCAACCTCCAGGATAGTTCTAGTCCAGGTGGTCTATGAGGTTGAATGTCAACACTACTCCGTATATGGAGTAATAATTATCGGTAGGGTATGGCGGCAAACTCGGCGACATTTCAACCGAAGCCAGAAATTTCGTGATCAATGTAAGGTATTATTAGCCGCGCTAGCTAGGTACATACATAATACATACATAGGTAGGTACGTACCTAGGGATAATTAGTTCAGAATCAGAAATAATTAAATACGGAGTACGATTCATTCAAATCCCGACCCCACGCCGAAGTTCGAACAGGAAGACAGGAAAGGAAAAAAACCCGAGCCCCCGAGCCCGCACGGCCCGAAGAATCTCCGAACAACAAAAAAAAGCACGAAAAAGAAAAGACACAAAAAAAAGAAAGTATGGGCCAGGGGCCTGCGGCCTGCCGGAATAATCATCTTGCGTCGAGATCTGCTAGGCCGAGCTAATAATCATAATAATACTGCAACTGCATGCACGAGGGTGAAAAGGGTAATAACTGTACAGTATGTACAGTCTGTACCTAGTAGTAACTGTATGTGCATACTTTGGAAAAGTACTCTGTACGGAGTACTAGGGTAGTATATACTAAGAATAAAAGAAATTCGATTCGTGCATTGTGCTTCGCTGGATGGGTTTTTTTTGCTTCTTGTAGGATTGATGATTGATTGATTGATTGAGTGTGTTCTTTTTCAGGCTTTCTGTTAGTTCGATTGTAAGTATCTACCTAAGTACCTAAGTACCTAATGTATTCTAATCTACCATTGCAGCTCTGTACTGGATAGACAGATATTATCTACCTACGCAAGACGTGCATTTGATCGTCTACTCCTCCTTCCTCTTTTAGGGATTACAGGAACTTGGACTGGAGCTAGGATCTCAGATCTCGTTTCTCGTTTGGGATGGTTGCATGGACGCTTTTGGTTGATTGTGATCTATCTTTCTTGGTTGTTCGTTGCTTGATTAACGTAATCCACAACCGAGCGGATCGCCCAACCGAGCGGATCGCACCTCTCAACGCGTCTTGTATATAGAAATTTAAAGCTCAATTATCTACCTAAAACAGCAATTATATACAAAAAAATTAATTACTATTGTGATTAGGACATTGATTCCTCCTGTGGCCCAGAGTATTACAATCGCTACACCTATATTGTGGGCGTACGCGCGGTGGAGAGGCCGGTAATTGAGACTGTGGAGGATCATTTACTGGAGGTTCAATAACTTGATCTCTTGACCTTATGAGATCCTGCGCTTCTTCTCTAGTAATTCCTCCTTCATGACGTATCTTCTTCTTGGATCTTTGACGCTTTTGCTTCTCCTTCTCATGTGCAGCAAGTAAATCCTGATATTCCTTCTTCATTATCGCTGCTTGAATCATGGTGGATTCACATGCCTTTGTAATTTGATTAAATGCTTCATTAAACCAACTTAAAGGACTTGTATGACCTTGCTCTATAAGTTTCTTGACTGCAGTTGCTTGCCGCTGTAGTTGACAAGGATTATGAGGCGTCTGTAAGCCCCAGGATGACTGTGAGTTACTGGATCGACTTCCTGGTGGTGTAGGCGTCTTAAGTTGAATATGGAGCTTTTGAATAACTCGGTCTGGATTAAATGGATGAATCCCAGTGGCTATAAAGCCATTTTGAACAGTATGAGCCTTAAAGGCTTCTGCGCATGCTGCAGGATATGCCTCTAAGAAGTCAAGCTTTGCAATGTGATTGAAGCCGTGCTGCATCTGCTGCTGAACAAGGTTGCCATATCCATACTTTAGAGGTGCAAAAACGCTCACATCAAGAGGTTGTAGAAGATGTGATGAGTGTGCAGGCATACAAATCGGGATAATATTGTTTTGGGCGCAGAGTTCGTCAAATTGAGGTGTAAGATGGCTTCCATGGCCGTCAAGAACTAGTAGTCGATATGCACCTTTCCTGCGCTTCTCTGTCTCAGGAATGAATTGATTTTTGAGCCATCTTAGGCTAATTTCATCAGTTGTCCATCAGTTGTCGCTTTTATCAAGCCGCCAGCCTTCTGGAAGTTCATCAAACCAGGCGTCTTGAAGTTCTTTTGCTTTGAAGATGATATAGGTAGGAAGGCTCCATCCTGTTGCACAAACTGACTCAATTGCTGTAACCCATTCGCGATTACCAGGTTGTAGAAGCTTTGGACGGCCATAAACATCACTCCTTGTAATAACTTTTGAAGTTGCACAGAGGCCCATGGCAAAACCAGCCTCATCAAAGTTGTATATATCATCCGGCTGAATCCCATACTCCAGAATCTTCTCGTGAAAGCAGTCAAACCACTCGCGGATTATCTTGCTATCTTCACATTTGGCACGCTCATAGTTATATCAACGCGAGTATCGTGTTTTGAGCTCATCGCGGCGTTTTACTGGGTTAGAAACCCAGTTCTTGCCAACTTGTGGAGGAGGACCTTGAGACCCACGTTGAGATAGAAGATGATTAGCCATATTTTCAACAAAAGCAGGTCGAGGAGGTAATCCACGCTTATCTAGGTCCAGAATCCACTTGACAAGCGTTTCCTCTTCATTTGCAGTCAATTTATGTGAATTTGCGCGTAAATTGACTCTTGCAGGGCGTCCCTTAAGTCGAGACTGTAGGGTAGTATATGGCACACCAAAAAGACGCGCAGTTTCTTTAATTGAAGGAATTTGCTTCTTTTTGTAAGCAGAAATTGCAGCTTCGATCTTGCCCTCTAATTCGAGGGCTTTTTTTGCCTTTGCAGTGCGAATTGGTGGCATAATTGCGCGTTGAATAACTTCAATTTCTATATGAGTCGCGTTGACAGGTGGCGATCCGCTCGGTTGTGGATTACGTTAATATTGCCAGAGATAAGGTTTTTGGCGCATGGAGATGGAAGCTGTTTTTCGTTCGAAAAAAAAAAGATCGTAGGAAACCATGTTAATCTTCACCTGATATGATAACTACTGTACATATTATATCATCTTTTTTGATAGAGTGGGGCCCACGAGGAAGTCATCGCATCGCATCATCCTCGAGATCTTCGTCGAGAGTATGGCTATGCATGACCAACGACTAACGGTCTAACCCTATCTACAGTACTAACCCTGGCAAACGCTTCCCCGATGCACGAGCCGTTCCTCGATTCCAGACCAACCCGGTTCTTTTCTTCTCTCTTTCTTTTTCCCCTTTTCGTTATCCTTTTGGACTTTTCCCATTCAGGACTCTGACTGCTTGGAATGGACGCATTGATTGGATTGCGATGCCGCCCCCGTGCGCATAACTTAGGAAATCAATCCTTGACCAGGGGTCTACCGTCTGGCAGGTCGGGCTGATTAGGATTCAATATTGGGATTGTTGATAGGTACTGTACACGTATGTACATACAGCAACGACTCTTTCTCTCCGCAAGACTCCAGACTCGCGAGGACGGCCCCACGTACCGTGCTCCGTGACTGCACTCACGGATGGCGATATCAAATTCTCCGCCGTGGGGCGATCATCGCCTTACGAGGCCGGAGTCGGCACTCGGGACTTGAACGGGCCAACGCAACCAACGCAACGCAACGCAACGGTCTTTGTGTGTCAATCGCCGATGGCCAACGGAACTAATACGGCCGAGTTTTTAGTTTAAACGGGCAGGCGACATAACTTAATGGGCAAGACGCGAAGTCGACGATGATTGACTGACCCGACTTAGGTGGCCCTGGCTCTCTCTCTCCTTACTAAATCGGGGTCCCTGTCTTGTCTCTTTTTGATCCTGCCCTGCAAACTATTAACCGCGTCCCCCGCTCGGGTCGTTGTGATGGCTGGCTGATCGGAGCAGGCTATTCATCCCGTCACGCAGCCATTTGTTGGCCCTTTCTTGGCCATGTCCTGTGCCTATATCGAGACTGTCCGCAGGGTTGTCATCTTTCCTCCCCGAGAGAAGAAAACAACCTACTGCTAGCAGCTACTTGTGGCTGCACTGGGCATGCCCTTGTCCTGGCCAGCTGCATGGATAGTTAAAACTCAGTCTGCCGCCGCCGAGTTCGGACAGCAGCAGTTGCAATAACCGTCACCATCACGATAATGATATGATATGGCGGGTGCTCCTGTTGACTGGACCCAGCAGCAGCTTCCTCCTTTCTTCCACTCTCATTGCCATCTCGTTTGATTTTGTTTCCTAGACTGGATGTGGAGATTTGGTTTTAGTGTCATGGAACAATCGCATCCCAATCATCCCGATCATCCACAGCAGAGACGTGAGGTTGCGAATCCTACTGCCTCGTCTCAGCCCGGGCAGCGCGCTTGCGACTGCTGTCGAGACAAAGAATCTCAGGTACTGATTTCTTCTCCTCTTCTTCCATTTTGTCCTCGCCGCTAACGTATGTGGTGCGCCGTCAGTGTGACAGGACCCAATGCGTCGACTGCCGTTGTGGATGCATGTCTGACCAGATTGGCGAGCTGATCCAGGAAGATTGGAAGGCCAAGATCGAGACGCTGGAGAGTGAGATCCACCGATACGAGGATATCATCGATAGGCTGGAGCTTGGGTCCGACTCGGACGTCATCCGACTGCTTCAGCAGCTACATGGGAGCAAGCATAATCATAATCATAATGCGAGCAATGGGACCTCTGTAGGGGATTCTCGGCATGAGCGGGACGATAAAGGCTCCTAGCAGTTATCGACTGGCTGGACGTGGGAATATTCGTCTCGGAAGGAATTTCTCTTCCTTTCCTTTTTCAGGAACACATTGATTGGAGGATGTTCTGCGATTCTACTGCAGCAGTTGAGATCTATAGATGCGCGTTGATATGACGGATGGGCAACTGTTTATGCAGGGTCTTCGATTGCCAGATATCATTCTCTCTGTGCAAGGTTTACCCTGCTCCACGTTTTGTCGCCTGTTTATTCCAGATCTTTCCCCATGATCTGGAGATTCTCTGCTCAGACCAGACGTCATTTCGATGAGGTTATTGTTTCTGTGCCAATTCCAGGCTTGTTATACTTAGTCTCTAATAAGTTGGTGATCATGATTCAGAGCGATGATGGATGGTTTATTGAATTTGCAGACTCTATTCGCTTTGAGGCGAGGAAGGCTGCTTTGAGGCTACTTCCTATTTCTGTTCTTTGTTTACTCTCCTCTCCTTTCTTCGTTATTTTCTTTTTTTGTCTCTTCAATTGCATGAATTACTGCATGTATCATAGAGGCAAGTTGATCAGTCTAGGTTGTTGAATCTTGTGGTCTACCATCAATCATGTCAGGAGGAATATATCCAGCAAGACAAGCAGAAATCAGTCGAACCGTGACTGAGTGCGTATTCCAGAAGAAAAAGAGCTGCTGATTCAGGACTGATGAGTAGGCCTTGTGTTAGGGTCGATTTGCTGAGGTCACATGATGAGCTCCGCTGATTGATTGTTATTCGTTCGCTGACCTTAACCTTGCAATACAATACATCAACAATTCCAATAAAACGACTCTCCAGAATGGATTTCAATGGTCGATGATTAACGATAATGGAAAATCACTATTCATTACCCCTGTTGATCCTCCTGGTCCAACTGAGCGGAATACTCTGCCTGTTTTGTCTCCGCGTTTTGCTCCGTCCGAAGAAGCAGCAGCCTACTGCTATTGATACTGGCGTCGATATCGATAATAAACCTGCCTCTGGTTGGCATCAGGGCGTTAACGATCCCCATCAAAGTCTAGATCTATATCCAAGGACAAGCTCCACCGGCAAAAATAACAATATGGACACCATCAGAGAGCCCTACATCCTCGACCTCGCCCATCGGGGGTACATCCAAGGCGTGACCATCCTCAAGCGGAAGAAAGACACACTGGAAAAATCACCCGCAGAAGCAACTATCCCCCTCTGTCGCTATTTTGGCGGTCTGCGCTATGCGCTGCCGCCCACGAGGCGATGGGGACAGGCCCGCCCCCTCCCCCGCGGTTATTCGTACGGCTCAAGGAGTAACCCCGGCCGACATGATGGCCAGGCGGCTGTGTGTCCGCAGCCGGGCGCCTCGTGGGATGATCCTGGCTTGGATGAGGACTGTTTTCAGTGTAATGTCTGGGTGCCTGTGGGGAGGTGTCCGGATGGAGGTGAGTACTGAATATACAGTATGTATAAGTTACGTGCTATTTCCTGATGCTAATGACGGTTTCTAGGATGGCCCGTTTTCTTCTTTATTCGTATGTCCCATTTCTTTATTATTTTTATTTCTTTTTTTTAGGCTTTTGTTAATTTCTGTTTGAAGACGGCGGCTTCCTCCAGGTTGGCACTCCCAACTCGTCCAACAATGCCGCCCTACTAGGGGAAACAGACTTCAAGTGCGTGATTGTCGCCCCTGCCTATCGAGTAAGCGTGTTGGGGTTCTTGAGCTCAGAGGAACTCCGGCACGAAGCGGCGTTACATGGTGAGAGCGCCGGCAACCAAGCGTTCTGGGACCAGCGCCTGGCCCTGGAATGGACGCGCGATAATATCCATCTGTTCGGGGGAAATCCGTCAAATATTACTGTTGCGGGATACTCTGCAGGTCTGTCCTCTGTGCCCTTATGATTGTATATGTCTGCAGATACAGGGCTGACGCTTATAGGTGCTTATTCGGTCTTCCATCAACTGGCTCACGATCTGTTCTTGCCCGACGAGAAAAGCATCATCCGACAAGCCATCATGTGGTCCAATGGCCCCGGCGTACAGCCCAAGTCGGCAGCGAATGCGCAGGACCAATTTGATGAGCTTCTCTCTGCCCTTGATATCCCTTTGACTCTCTCCTCGGCCGAAAAGCTCTCGCGTCTGCGATCTCTCCCCGCCAGAACGCTGATCGAAGCCAGCGTGCGCATCAAGCACCATCAATTCCGGCCCTGGAGCGACTCTGCGTTCATCTCGACCAATCTCTTTCGCGATATCGACAGCGGCTTGTTTGCGCGTCGGCTGGCCGCGCGTCACATCCGCCTTATGAACGGGGAGTGCCGTGACGAGCATTTTCTGTATGGAACCTGGTTTCCCCCCAAGGAGGACTCCGTTTCGGCTCTACGCGAGCGCATCGAGGCCGACTACCCGCCCGAAGCCTGCGATGCGCTGGTCCAGCTGTACTACCCATCAGGCCAGCTCCCAGCGGATAGTCGGGACTGGCGGGACGCGTTTGGGCGGTTGTATGCCGACATGCAGGTGCACATGCTGGAGCGGGGGTTCATCAACGCCCTGGCCCGCGGGGGAGCAGGCCATCTGGTGTACCGGTACCGAATCGAGTACCGGGTCAAGTGCGTCGATGACTACTTACCGCCGGCATGGGGCGTCACCCACTCGAGCGACAAGGCCATGTGGTTCTGGGGGGACGGGGCTGTTCTGGAGGACGAAGAGAAGCCGATCGTGCGGTCTGCGCTGATCGATCCTCTGGTCAGATTTGTCCGGGGGGAGTCGGAAATGGGATGGAATACGCAGGGAGTCAGGCAGGTGCGCCGGTTGCGACCGGATGGGACGGTCGATGTCTGGGAAGATATCATGTGGGAACGGGGACAGAGGGTGTGGAGTGCGCTGCAGGAAGTTGGATCAACGAGACGGTCGGCCAAGCTGTGAGCGCAAGGCTGCAAGCTATGACCGTAAGCTATGATGTAGGCCCAGCTGGCCCACATGGTGGTAGCAGCGGATATAAAGTGTAAGTAGCATGAATATGTATATACTAGACTATATACTGTACAGACATAGCATCTAAGCAGACATCAACGGATAATATTTACCCTGAGAACGAGAACGAAATTTCCCTATCAGAAGAATAAAAAAAAGTAAACGATGTACCTGATTTGTCATAAATAATACTCTGCAGTATTGGTAGACTGTGGTAGACCTTGAATAATATTAATAATAAAATAAAAAGCTACATAAAGTTTTGAACCTAAACTAGGTGGTTCCACTAGACTATGTATTTTTATACGAGGTATCCCCCCTGACGCGATTAATTAATTAATAAGATAACAAGAAATATATATTTTCAATTATGTAAACAGCTGCAAACGGCCTTGAGGAAAGAAACGAAGGAATAATGATAACTTACATCATCGACTGTCCGAGTGAATTCCATCTATTGGAAGCTTGGAACCGCTCCCGACGACCGACCAATGACATGCGGCCCAGCGTACCCGCCCACGACGCCATGTTTCCCCGCAAAACAAATGATCCGACCCCACCTGGCCCAACCCGAGCTAAGCTGCTACCAGCTAATACCTTAGCTATGGAGTATGGATTATGGACATGTTTGTATCACTTCGTGGTGACGTCCCTGGTCCATGGGATGGCCTTTGTCGTTGGAACACTTCCAATTCGCTGATGATCGTCAGTGGCTGTCGATTCCATTCGTTTCGACTCGCACTTCATTCCTGGTCTTTGACTCGCTGTGGACCTGCTGTAGTAGTCACCTGTTACCCAGCTTGTGCTAGGGAAGAGAAGGCAAATGTCAGTTGTCGACGACGTGAGTGGCTCCCTCTGGGCCTCCCTCCCCCTCGTCGCGCCACTAAAGCTTGCTTCTGCGCGATGAGTAAGGACCATGGGCAGCAGCTTGGTCCTCCAGTAATAAGGAGATAGACAAAATTGACTCGGAACGATTGATGGATCCGGCTTGCTACAGTTGCCCAACTGGGGTATCTATCTATCTCCTTGATTGATGACTGGAGCAGTCAGTCATGGATAAGCAGAAAGCTTCTGCTAGCTAGCAGGGGGAGAGAGTTGGTCTGAGCTCAGCACTCACCTCAACCTCATGCGCTGGCTAGCTGGACTGGGATAGGCTTATTGGCGTTTTGGCTCTGTCTTCCCCTCTTCTCGAAACCAACTAGCTCGAATTCTGTCAGGAGGCCAGGGCCTATAACCTATAGCATATAAATCTCCTCTCCTCGCTTCTGCTCGTGTGACAGTCGCTCTGATCTGATCGATCAGCGGTACGGGTGTACGGACGGCTTCAACTACGATCTGCCAAGGTAGGCACTTATTCTCCTTGTACTACCTCCCTCTCCTATATCAAGGCCGCTATGTTTGTCCTCTTCTTGCATGCTAACGACATTCCTGACAGTCACTACCTGAACAGCCGACGGAGACAGACCTCAAAGGAAACAAAACAAACAGACCTCACAAACAAACCTCACTGTCTAAATTTCACACAGGATACCCACCATGGCCGACTCACCAAGACGACACTGGAACGGCTCCGTCGGCGACCGCCACGAGCATCAGAACGTCTGGCTGCGAGGAGGTGTTCGAGGCCCGGCCGTGTCGTCTCCGTGGGCTGGATGGGATGCTTATCGACGACGGGTGAGTAGGCAACAAAAAACACAATTCCCATTTAATTCAATGATATGTGTGTTAACGATCCTCCAGGACTCCGAAACATCCATCAACAGCGTCAGCAGCAGTAGACGCTCCTCCTCCTCCCCGTCAGGTACCCCCCTCTTCACCACCCTGACGCACCAGAAACGCAGCTCTACCGATCCGGACCTCACTGCTCGGCGCAAGAGTTACAGTGAGCAGAGCCCTGTGCGGCCGGGAGTTTTGGCTAGTTGGTGGCATGGGTATACGAGGGGGTATTAATTAAAAAATAAAAAAAAGGAAAAGGAAAGGGCAAGGGAAATTGGTTATGTTGTTCATTGGGTATTTGTTTTGATGCTGCAATTTCAATGTACACGACACGATGCGACAAGACACGACAAGTGCATGGCTGTATCCATGCTAAATTTTGATCCCAATTCATGTACTACCAGTACATGAATGAAGTTGGTGATCAAATGAATTATGTACTTGGTAAATATACGAAGTATATCAATGAATTAGGTAGATAGGAACATACTGTGTATTAGTTATCTACCGAAAAAAGAAATCAACTTAGGTATTTAAATATCGAGTTGAACTACTTAGTCACTAGCACGGGTTTCTTCTAGAACCCAGATTAGATCAGATCAGACTAGATCAGAGTAGTAGACCACCCGTGCTTATATTTTTTTTTTAGGTATTAGCCAGTTGTTGTCGGTTTTATGCACCCTTTCTGAATTCCATGGGTTCGATTTTCGATGCATTTAGCTGATATCGCCAGCACACATACATCTAGAGAAATTCATGCCGGTAGCATAGCATAGGTAGCGATCCCCCGGAGAAAAAAAAAGCGGATATGGTATAATCCACCTTTTGTTTTTTTGTATTTTTGATTTCATTCCCTGCTTTAATTTAAAAAAGCGGTTCGTAAACACCCTATTGTGTGATTCACCCCATTTCTACATAGACATGGCCGGACACCATTTATCGGACAATTCCCTCGAAGCGGTTCTTGAACCATTTGATCGTCTCTTCCCGGGTGATGCGGTGGCTGGCACCAATGCGGGACTTCGCACGCCTGCGCTTGGCAACACGTCCACCAGGACGGGTCCTAAAGAAAAATCCCAGTCAATCTTTTGCCCTTCGATCCTGAGTGTTTCTTTTTCTTTTCCCCCCACTTACATGCAGCAGTAGAAGTCCATTCCGTAGATACCAATACCAGGGTCGTACTTGATGCCCAGATCGATGTGCTCGCTGATACCGAAGCCAAAGTTGCCGGTCTCAGAGAAGTTCTTCCTCCGCAGCTCGTATTCCTTGACCTTGAGACCGCGCTCCAGGATTTCCTCCGCCTTGGGGCCCCGGACGGTGACGTGGACGGCGATCTTCTCGTTACGACGGATGCCGAAGGTACGGACGGTGTAGCGGGCCTTGCCTGTTGACATCCATCAGCCTGCAATTCCTCCAGTCGAACACTCCCCCTTTATCCTCCCGGGCTGAAGTCGTCGCAATATTCGGGCATTCTTACTGTAAACCGGAGTCTGGCCGCTCAGCTGCTCGAGCACCTTAGCAGCACGGGTGAGTCGGTCACCAGATTCGCCAACGGAGATGTTGAGCACGAGCTTCTCGATGCGCAGCTCGCGCATGGGGTTCGCGCTCTTGTCCTTTCCTTCCGACTGCATTTGCCGTCAGTAAATTTTAAATTCACTTCCAATCGAGGATTCCTGGCTGGCCACCTACCATGGCGACGGTATGTGCACTGGTCGACTCGCTGGATGGTTCGAAGAATCGAATCGGACGGACTTCGAACTCTCGAAAAGTGTGTGCGGAAAGGTGTGTGGGCGGCCGGTGGAAGCGAAAGCCCTAGCGGCTTGGCGCCGTCGGTTGCGGTTAGCGCCTGCCGCCGACCTGCCCTGGCCTAGCCGCCAGTCAAGTCAGAGTCCGTCCGGGACCAAAACGACTGTGCTGCTCTGCGGCGGGCTTCAGGCAATAAGCCCAATAACGCACTCCATCTCAGGTGGCATTCGTGCCTCCTTTCTGGTGCTGTATTATTTGGGTTCGTCAAGTCGCATTCGTGCGCACCACTGTCAAGATGGCGGCCGCGGCGAACAAGCAGGGTAAAATGGTGAGTTTCCTTCTATCGCGACTGCAGAGCTTTGTTGACGGACCGGCTGACATTGTCTAGCAAAACCTCGTACGTAGCATGAACCTGGATATTTGAAAATGAACCACTGATGTGGTTGCTAACAACTACTCCAGATCAACTACCGGATGAGGGTTACGTTGAATGATGGTCGCCAGATGACGGGCCAGATGCTTGCGTTCGACAAGGTATGAGCTTGTTACTCTCTATGATTTACGCGTTTTTTTTTCACTGATCAACTTCCAGCACATGAACCTCGTTCTTGCGGACACAGAAGAGTTCCGTCGCGTCAAGCGGAAAGCCACCAAACAGCCCCCCGGTACCTCGAATGTCCCCATCGTCGAGACGGAAGAGAAGAGAACGCTTGGTCTTACGATAGTGCGCGGAACCCACGTTGTTTCTTGCTCCGTCGACGGCCCTCCTCCCGCAGATCCGTCTGCACGACTGGGGACGACCGCACCGGGCGCTGGTGCTGCGACGGCCGCGCCCACCCTTGCCGCGGGTCCTGGTATCAGCAAACCAGCTGGACGAGGTCTGCCAGTTGGATTGGGAGGCCCTGCTGCTGGCGTTGGAGGGCCTGCTCCTCCGCCAGGTGGCTTTGGGGGCTACCCTCCTGCTCCTCCGGGAGGATTCCCAGGTGCCCCGCCGCCTGGATTTGCAGGACGCGGAGGACCTCCCGGCGGACCGCGTAAGTTTTCCATTTTCCATACCGTATTGAGTTTATTTCTCTTTTTGCTAACCATCTTCCAGCCGGCTTTGCTCCTCCACCCGGATTCCCGCAGGGCGCGCCAGGTGGACCTCG
The DNA here is from genome assembly GCF_000968595.1 of Rasamsonia emersonii CBS 393.64. NCBI lineage: Eukaryota > Fungi > Ascomycota > Eurotiomycetes > Eurotiales > Trichocomaceae > Rasamsonia > Rasamsonia emersonii. Next base: position 16,606 of record NW_013563183.1, read on the forward strand.
TAAGTACCAGTTCCTACTCGTGATGCGATTTCGTGCCAGTTTGAGACTAACTTCTTTGCAGCCCAAGGATTCCAACCCCCGCCTGGTTTCCAGCCTCCGGGACAACAAGGACGAGGATACCCTCCGCCTGGATTTGGTGGAAGATGAGATGCTTAAATACGCTGGGGGCGGCATCATCTGTGTGAAAGCCTGCTAAGAATATGGAGGGAAAAAAGTACTTTTTTCATGATTACCATCCTTTTTTTTTCCGAAACAAAACACACGAGAAAAAAACACCGAAAAAAGGCCATAGAACAGGTGGAATCCGTGATCTACCTACCAGGCAAGGCGTTGCGGCGCGTGTGGATGAGGTGTGGCATTCAACAGTCTAGCAACAACTGACTCGTTGTAGTTTATAATGAATCGTCATGCTGAAAGGAAATTAATCAATATCTTCTTTATATTTCTCTTTTACTCTTTTTGTAATTGGCTTGTTCCAGTTATGCATCCTGGATTATCGATTACTCCGTATTATACACACGTGACTCCTGAGGGGCGCATCCGATGCCGGGGGCCGCACCGGGGAAAGGCTCCACCAGGACTTAACTCCGACCGGATGACAAAGTACTTCTGCTGCGACGACTCATATCATCTTGCTGGTATCATTATTATCAATCAGCCTTTTCTCTTTTTCCTTCTTTCTTTCCCTTTTCTATACGCCTCTCCGCTCTTTTTCTTCTTCTTCTTCTTCCACCATGGCGGCCGCTATCAAAGCCATCAATGCGAAGATTCGCTCTAACAAAGTCCTCGACTATGTCTGCTCGACACGTACGTTCGGCACCCCTTCTGATTTCAAGTTTTTCTGTTGTTGCTGGAAAATCTTTGGAATGGGCGTCGCCCAATTGGGTCATTTTCATAACTTGGACGCACCTGTGAAAGAAAGAAAGAAAGAAAGAAAGAGCTAGCTAGCTGACAGATTTTTCGCAATACCATACAGACTTCTGGGGCCCAGCCTCCAACTTCGGTATCCCCTTGGCAGCGGTGATGGACACGCAGAAAGATCCTGAAATGTGCGAAAACACGAACACGAGCCTTTTTTTTGTTTCCGATAGAAAGTTGCTCACTTTTACTTGTTGTTATCGACAGCATCTCCGGAAGAATGACCGCCGCCTTGACCGTCTACTCGGGCACGTTTATGCGCTATGCCCTCGCCGTTACGCCCAAGAACTACCTGCTCTTCCTCTGCCATGCGATCAACTTTAGTGCCCAGCTAACGCAGGGATACCGGTATTTGAATTACTGGAAGTACGTCCCGTCCTTCCCTTCATATTTATCTTCGTGCGCAATGCAAATATTTGTGTATTTGCACTGGTGTCGTGTCATATTTTGTCGAGATCACTGAACTAATTGATTATTTTCTAAACAGCTGGGGAGGTCGAGAAAAGGCTCTTGCTGCAAAGGCCGCACAACAGGGCCAGGAAGCCGGCCAACAAGAAGCCGCGACGCAGTAGACAGACAGACAGATGGGGGGAATCGATCAATCGATCGACATTTTTTCTTCCTTTTCATATGCTTGCTATGTGTTGTTCTGTACTTCATCCTGCTTACTACTCACATTTACGTGGTCTTACGTGGTTAATTATTTACCCTATAAAAAAAGTCATGTCACGTCACGTCGGGTCCTTATTTGTTTATTTATCTTATTGCATCTATTTCTATTTTTTTATTTCTATCTATCTATTCTCCATGCACCACTATGCACCGTGCTCTATGCTCTATGTTCTATCTAGGTGGTTCGTTCGCTTCGAACAAACTGGGAATAATGATTGATGGTTCTAAAAAAAAATAGTCGGACAGATGATAGCATGACAACATGTGTGACTTCTTCTCTACAGAGAGAGAATATTGTGTCATCACATTAATTGCATTTCGTTTAAAGGATGGAAGGAAGGAAAGAAATTTACTAGTCTGGCTTCGGTATGCGGTGTAGATTAGATGCCTACCTAGGTACCTAGTAGTAGAAGGGGATGGGACGAAATGGATTGGATTCATTACATAGACTGGAAGAAAAGGAGGAAAGATAACTACATTCGGCATGGATGCACTGGAGAGAAAAGGAAATAATTACATAAAAAAGACACAGAAAGGGAGAGGAAAGAAGGATAAAGAGAACTAACTGTACTCGATGATCTTGTCTCTGAAATCTGAATCTATGCTGTCTGTAAGTATGTACATACATACGCTGGCATTAACATTCTTCACTCTGACTATATAATTCAGCTCAATCCAACAGAGTCTAATTCAAATCCAATTCAATTTCAATCCAATTCAATTTCACGATCTGACGTCTGTCTATCTATTTGGTCTATCGTCTATCGTCTATACCGCCAGGCGATGGACCAAAAAAGAAATTAAAAAAAAAAAGAAAACGAAAACGATGCTCGCTCGCTTGCTCGCGTGCTTTCTTCATTTTGACTCGACATATCATACCCATTCACTCATTCATGATGATCGTCGATTGTCATAGTCGTTTCATAAGAAACAAAAAGAAACAAAAAAAGGAAAAAAAAATCTCACATGCAGGCCCAGGCTCACAATATGCAATGACCCAAAAAGGAAAAAGAAAAAAGAAACAAGAAAAAAAAAGAAGAGCGAAAAGAAAAGTAAAAAAAAAAAGTAAACTGATTTAACCGCTTGACGTACCCGTAACCGTACCGTAAACGTAAACACTCGACGTAACATGGCTCGTTCGAAAGTTCGAGGTTCGACGCTCGAGGTTCGAACTTCTCTCTCCGGGGGCGACCCTGAAGTGCACACAGTGCACAGCAGGCGTTATATCGACAAAAAGGGCATATTTATATATATGCGGAATCTACCTACCTAGGAATCGCAGTATCCCGGGCTTTCGGGAGCCCCAGCACCGCCTGCCCAGTTGTAGATCGTCAGCGTGGTGGTGTAAATACAGCAGATGACGCCGACTACGGCCAGAGTGATGTCTGCCAGGCGCTGAAAGCGGGTCCGAGCACAGGCCTTGAGATGGAGGAGGGGCTGTATACACACATCAAATCAGTACGATGCTAACTAGCTGGCGACTGGAAAAGAAGAGTTTACGCACCGGATACACATAGACCAGCGGCACACAGGCAAAACTGCCCACCAACGACACAAACCTGTCCAGGTCGTCGGCGCCGCCCCACGCGATAAAGGCGCACAGCATGACCAGCATGAACCGGAAAAAGTTCTTCTTCCACTTGATGCCCGGGTTGGTACTTCCCGCTGCGCGTGAACAGCTCGTTCTCCATGATGCGGATCGCTGGAAACAGCTGCAGCGGCGTGCTGAGCAGGATGGCGAGCGAGTACATCAGCTGAGCCGCGTTCACGAATTTGGAGTCCTGGGGAAGGTTGAGAAGGATGACCGTCTTGGTGGCCGATCCATAGGCTGCGTAGCTGAGAGAACCGGCCGAGAGGAAGACGACGGTGATGCCTGCGATAACACCGGCAAGAACAATGGGAAACTTCTCCGGCTTTTTCATCGACTCCAGGATCGGAATGATCAACCCTATCCCCTCGTACGTGAAGATGGCAGTCCCGATGAACAGAGTCCACGAGTTCGGATTGAAGGCAGCGACATCCGAAATCCCCCTCTGCTCGATGGCGCTGATATCAAAGTAATACAGAAAGATCAAACCCAGCAAGATGAAAACGTCGGCAATCAGAGCCGTAAAACCAAGCTTGCCGATGTCGCGGACCAAGGAGAGCGGGAGGAAAATGACCAGCTGTATCATCACCATGAATTTGATATCGACGAACGTCTTGCATTTGCTGACGGCGTGAACGAAAGCCTGCAGGTTCTCGGCCGTGAACACCGTGTAGGCAGACACAAACCCCAGTTGACTGATGACGATCGATGCCAGAATAATCCGCCGCATGTGTTTCCCATAGAGCACGCCTCCGATGTCACCGAACGAGCCCTCAATCTTCAATCGGGACTTGACCAAGAGAATAAAACAGTAGAAGCTAATCAGCGACACGGCCAGGAGCACCATGCTGCTGAACAGCATGCCCCCGTTGAGAAACGCTCGCGGCAAGAATAGAACGCCGGTGCCCATGAACGACTTGAGCAGAAGGAGGGCCGTGCTGGTCATGTTGTTCGTGCCCCTTGGAGCGCGCTCCTTGGGCTTTCGTTTCTTCAGCCCGGGGGCGCCCGGAGGAAGCAAGGCAGAATCTTCACCGGGTTCCCTCTCCTCGTCGGTGCCCTCCCATGTGTCGGACGTAAAGTACTCGCCTGGACCAAGGACTTCGTCATCCTCTTCCAGCTCTTCGCCGGCAAAGTGCCCGTAGAGCGTTAAAAACTCGAGGAAATTGCTCGTGAGGAATCGTGGTTCCGCCTTTTGTGCTGGCGCCCCCGAATCCCGCAGCCCGCGGGGGGCAGGGCTGCCCATTGTTCTTCGCAAATAGTCTCTTCGGAATCCGCCAGGCACCCTGATCGAGTTGATATTCATCACCTCACTCTCCGGCTCAGGCCGGTTGATGTGGAAACTCTTACTCCGGGTCGGTCGTCTCCGCCCGGACGCTTGTGCCTCTACGTCTTCGGCCCAGCGATAGACCTGCCTGGTCATATCGCCTCCCTGCAATTTGAGACTCGAGAACTCATCGTCTGCCGGCTCCCCGGGAGCTTCTGAGTTCCGGCTTGAACCGACATTTGAAGGCTGAACGAGATGTCTCTTCACAACTTCTGGGTCCTCGTACGGCCCGGGCCCCGGTTCCCAGCCGTCGTTGACCAATTTCGCATCAAATGACCCGTAGTTCGACCTGAGGCCCCTGTCGAGCAGCGGATTCTGCTGCTGATCCGGGGAAGCTGAACGTCTTGGGGTGCCTAGTTGTGGAGAGGACCGACCGGACCAACGACCGGACCTTTCTAGTAGGGCCGCCGCCAGAGAGGGATTTCCAGGCCCCGGAGGAGAAGCCTTGTTTTCAAGGCCCTGGAGATCCTGCTGTTCTGGGGCCTGCTGTGAAGACACTGTAAACCTTCTCGTCGATGGGACTGGAGAGGCTAGTCGTGCAATGGACGCGTCTCGAGGAGAATCTCTCCTGGACGACCCCGAGCGAACTGAACGGGTGGGAGAAGTAGAGATTCGCAGAGGCCGGGGCTGAGGGGCCGACGGGCCCTCGCCATTGTCCGCCATGGTGAGATATGGTGAGTCGATGAATGACTGTTCTCGCAGAATGACCGTCCTAGGAGGCGGTCAGATTCGGGAAACGACGGTGGAAGGCTGCCTGGAGGAACAGAGGGGCATGGACGTCAGCCCTGGAGGTCACTGATAAACACACCACAGGCGGAGAATACCAGCGCTGTCTTCAGTAATAATGGCTCAGGCGCCGGCGTCGATGATAAGCGACGCGCGGTGAAGCAATCATGTGGACGGAGCAGGCATCGCCATTGACTGCTGCAGCTGTTTGCTCTGTTTGCCTGCCGATCGCTGCCGTGAAGTCATCGATCGCGGTGGAGACTGAACAGCGCTCGCCAGGCTATCGCGGTGCAATTGTGCAATTGGCCTGCGTCTGCGCGTCGTCCAGGACGTCTGTTTCCCTGCTGGGATTCTTCTCTGACGCTATCCCGACTGTCCATCCCTCCACCCCGCCGATACCCCTCTCCGAGCTTCCGCATCCCACTCGCCGACGCATCGCTGGATCCCGACCCCGTCTCGAGTATGCACTGATCCCAGCCAAAACATGCCCTGGTCCCAGCTGGAAACTGCGGTTTGAGTGCTGAGCGTTGCGCGGAAAATGGCCGCGGAGGGCATGGAGTCGCCTCCAAAGGCGAGCGCCGCCCGACACCGGCCCATTTTCTCGACTCGCACGGCCGCCGAAGACGTGTCGAGGCTGGCCCCGAGTGACTCGGTCGCCCTGTCGCCCGAGGACAGCAATCGTCGTTTCCATCTGCATGTCTCTGCCGCTGCAAACCCGTACCAGCCTTTGACCTCGGCCTCCCGACCGTCTCCACGGCGCCATGCCCGTACCCGGAATCTGCTCGACAGCCTGGCCCAATGGTGGTATGGCCCGGCTCATCACGACGAGGAGAGAGACCTGCGAGGGAGACCGCTGGAGCGCGATCATACGGAGGATACAGACCCCAAGAAAGAGCGCAATCGGCATAGGCCTCGCACAAATGCAACGGGACCGTCGGAGAAGCTGGGGACATTCTCCGGGGTCTTTGTACCCACGACGCTCAATGTCCTGAGCATCCTGATGTTCCTCCGGTTTGGGTTCATTCTGGGACAGGGTGGCGTGCTGGGCATGATGGGTATGACTTATCTCTCGCGTGTTGGGCGAAGACCTTACTGAGAGCTTATCCTTTCAGGCATGCTGATCGGCGCGTACATCATCAACCTTTTGACAACCATGTCCATCTCTGCCATTGCGACAAACGGGACGGTGCGTGGTGGAGGTGCCTACTATTTGATATCTCGCTCTCTGGGACCCGAGTTTGGCGGCTCCATCGGCGTCGTGTTTTATATGGGATTCGTTTTCAACACGGGCATGAATGCTCTTGGTCTGGTCGACTGCTTCATTGAGAATTTTGGAACCGATTCGGGATCCTGGTTCCAGTTCCTGCCAGAAGGATTTTGGTGGCAGTATGTCTGGGGCACGATTGTTCTGGTCCTGTGCACGGCCATCTGCCTGGCGGGCAGCTCCATCTTCGCCAGGGCCAGCAATGGGCTGCTTGCGATTCTCCTCATGGCCACATTCAGCATTCCCTTCTCTGCCATTTTCATGCAGCCTTTCCGGGACCCCCAGCTGGGTGTAGAATTTACCGGCTTGAAGCTGCGGACGTTCCTTGAAAATCTCAAACCGCGTCTCACCAAGGGCGCTGCGGGGAGCCAAATTCGGGGCAGGGCGAATTTCCAAGACTTGTTTGGGATCCTATTCCCCGCTACGGGAGGCATCTTTGCGTATGATTTCCTTCTGTATTTCTGTATTTCTGAACTGTGACCAGCTAACGTACCACAGCGGCGCGAGCATGTCCGGCGATCTGAAGAATCCCAGCAAATCGATTCCCAAAGGGACGCTGGCCGGATTGGGTCTCACTTTCTTTACATACACCGTCGTCATTCTCTCCATGGCGGCTTCAATCACCAGGCAGTCTTTTTACAACAACGTCAACGTCATCCAGATTGTAAGTCCCGGCCTGCCAGAAGCTTTTCTTTGTATCATATACTAAAAGCTTTTTCTTCGAAGACAAACATCTCAGGAATTGTCGTGCTGCTCGGGGAATTTGCGTCCTGCTTTTTCTCTTCCTTGATGGGAGTGATCGGGTCTGCAAAGCTTCTCCAGGCAATCGCCCGGGACAACCTGATCCCTGGGCTGTCCATCTTCAGCGAGGGTAACAAGAAAACCGGCGAGCCCACCTACGCGATCATTTTCACCTTTGTCGTCACACAGGTGACGATGCTGTTTGACATCAACCGAATCGCTTCCTTCATCACCATGACCTACCTGATGACCTTTCTAGCCACCAATCTCGCCTGTTTCCTGCTGAAGATTGGCTCCGCACCCAATTTCCGACCTTCATTTCACTATTTCAACTGGCAGACGGCTGCGGCTGGTGCGCTCATTAGCGGTGCCAGCATGTTCTTTGTGGATGGAATCTACGCCACGGGCTGTGTTGTTATTCTGGTCGTTTTGTTCTTGCTGATACACTACACGTCGCCGCCCAAGTCGTGGGGGGACGTCAGTCAGAGCCTGATATATCACCAGGTGAGGAAGTACTTGTTACGGCTGCGGCAGGAACATGTCAAGTTTTGGCGACCTCAGATCCTTCTTTTCGTGCACGACCTGGAGACGCAGTACAAGATGATTTATTTCTGCAATTCGCTGAAGAAAGGGGCCTTGTTCGTGTTGGGTCATGTCATCGTGACCGATGATTTCTCCAGCGCGGTCCCAGAGGCGCGCCGTCAGCAGACCGCATGGGCGAAATTTATCGAATACTCCAAGGTCAAGGCATTTACTAATATCTCAGTGGCTCCCACGGCAGAATGGGGGGTTCGCAATACCGTTTTGAACTCAGGTCTAGGCGGGATGAGGCCGAATATTGTGGTGATTGACCAGTTTCGCCGGGAGCAGGGCCTTGTGGAGATCTTTCATCCGCCGTCACGCAGGCGACACTCCAAATCCAGAAGCATCTCGCTCAGTCGAAGAGACTTGGGGGATGATTTCTCGGAAGCAGGGATCCCGAATGGCGCAATGAGTGCGCAGAGCTACTTGACCATCCTCGAGGACCTGTTGTTCAAGCTTCGAATCAACGTGGCTGTTGCTCGAGGGTTTGAAAACTTGGAACTGCCAGACTCGAAAGGACGGAACACGAAGAGATTTATCGACCTGTGGCCCATTCAGATGTCGGCCGAGCTTGCCACAGACAGCGAGAGCAAGCAAAATGTCCTGACGACCAACTTCGACACGTACACCCTGATCTTGCAGCTGGGCTGCATTCTCCACACGGTGCCGTCGTGGAAGAAGACGTACAAGTTGCGAGTGGTCGTCTTTGTAGAGTATGAGACTGATGTGGAGGAGGAGCGCGGACGGGTCGAGACGCTCTTGGAGAAATTGCGCATCGAGGCGGAAGTGCTCGTCTTTGCCCTCGCCAGCAGTGACCTGCAGACATTTAAGGTCATTGTCAATGGCGACACGTCGTCTGTAACTGCAGAGGGCCTGGAGAAGGTCAATTCGGTATTGAAAGAGGAGAGCTGGTGGCAGGACATTCAGACATTCCGGGAGAGCTTTCAAGACCCGCAACGTCAGGGGCAGACGAGCAAGGCTGCAAAGCTCCTGGGGGCGATGCCCTACTGGCCGGCAGCCTCATTCCAGCAAGGCGGACAGAGACCTGCTGGACAGCAACGCTTCGAGGGGCTGAAGAAACTGGTGCAATCCGCCAAGCAGCAGCGCAGACGATCCATCTCCAGCTTCCGGGGCATGAATGTGAATCTGGGCATGCAGACCCATCGGCTGCTGGACTCGTTCGTCGACTACCACTCTGACACTAGCGAGGACTCGTCCAGCACGGAGGACGCCGAGTTTGAGCCGTACGCGAGCGATGCAGAGGGTGACGAGACTGACGACGACGGTGGAAACACGCCCCGAACAGGGACGGTGTCTCCATCCCCGAGCCGGCCTCGATCAAGGCTGAGACGGTCTCAAAGCGCTCATTTGTTGCGGAGTGAACAAGAAGAGACGACTGTCTCCGACATGGCTTCTCAGGAACCAGGTCCTACTGAAAACGTTCCTACCATTACAGCACCAGGAGAGACAGCAGACACACCACCAGTCCCGCCACGGCCCCCAATCCTTCGAACAGCATCCGGCAATCGATTCACGTCGTCTCCCATCCCCAAAGCGCGAGTCAACCCTACCGAAGGGACAGGCCCATCGATCATGTTCTCCGACTCGCCCGTCGCCAGTCATCCTCCACATGCAGACTTCCCCTCGACATCCTCTCCTCAGCGGGAATCCATCTACACGCGGCATACGCCCTCGGCGACAGGCTTCCCCGCGCAAGCCGCCATGCCGCTGTCCTTCAACGACCTCCCCTGCCGGGCGCAGCACCTGATCCTGAACGAGCTGATGATCCGTCAGAGCGGCGAGACGGCCGTCATGTTCACGACGCTCCCGTCGCCGATCGAGGGGACCTGCGCGGACGAGGCGGGCAGCGAGGCGTACGTCAGCGACATGGAGGTGCTCTGTCGGGACCTACCGCCTTGTCTGCTGGTGCATAGTAACAGTATGACTGTGACGATGAATTTGTAATGTAACTAATTCTCTTTCTTCCTGTTCAGCTATCTGTATTGCGTGTCTGGGTGGAAATGGCTACCTGGGAGCTGTTATAAATAACGTATTGTATGGCATGGTATGGGATGGGATGGGATGGGATGATATAGATAGACCCTGTATGTACTGTACACAAAACGAGGTCATTTTCGATTTCATTTTCTCTCTTTCCTCTCTTTTGGTACAGTACTATATAGAAGCCTGATAAGATGCATACATAGATCATATTCATGGCCTGAGCCCTTCTTCCTTTTGCCTTTCACTTAATTGTTGAAATTAAATAAAAACACTATGGCTAGTAGAATAATAATGATGATGATAATAACAACACTGCAATGCAATGTGCACAAAAAAAAATAAAACAGAACCTATATATATACAGCATAAAAACAAACCCCGAAGAAGGTAAATGAGACAACAGCAAAAAAGACAAAAAACAGAAACAAAACGAAACAAAGTATTAAATGACCCAGAAAAAAAGGCCAAAAAAAAGAACACAGAATAATAATAATAAAGTGATTAGTAGGTATTTGACATGGACATGATGATGGATTCGTACATGCCTTGCTTGTGTGACACACTCACTCTCAGGACAGGTCATCATGTGTGATGAGTAATAGTTATTAAACAGTATTGACTTATTTATTTTTTCCTTGCAAATAAGTCCATTCAATTAATCGATGAGACACACCGACTCATCTTCAATTCGAGGCAAGGTCGAATTCGACGTCGAAAACAGGTGCTGTGCTGGACTATCGCGTCCAGCTTCCAGCTCGCTTCCAGAACTTCCATCCATCACGCTTCTGCCCGCCGCCTCCCACGCCAACCAGCCGCTCGATGCCGTCGTTGCCCACGGCGTTCTCGAACTTCTGCTGGTCGATCTCCTCGCCGCCTTCCTCGTCGGTGCCGTTGCGGAGCACGGCCGGCCACAGCACGCCGACGCCGTCCCCGCCCAGCGTCGTCGTGTAGCGCTCGAAGTCTTCCTCGTCGAGCTTCGCTTCGAGCTCGCGGATCGCGTCCTTATCTGCGTCGGGCCGCAGCAGCGTGATCGCGCAGCCGCCGCCCCCTGCGCCGGTCAGTTTGGTCCACCCGATATTCCCGTAGTCGATCAGCTCGCGGATCCGTTCGAGACGCGGGTGGGAAACACCCAGCGACACCAGCAGTCCGTGGTTGATGCGGAATAGCGTCCCGAATTGCTCGAGCGCCGCGTCGCGATTGTTCTCGAATTCTGGCGACGAGATCAGCGTGTGCGCCGACGTAGTCACCTGGTCGATCGTGTCCAGCATCTTGTCTGTCACTTCCGGGTGTGCCTTTCGCAGCGCCCCGACCTTGGCGACCTCCGTGGCTGTCGACCGGGACTGTCGCGTGTTCACCAGCAGTAAAGGCAATTCGGGGAAATTGGGCAGAGACGTGACCGTGGGCGGTTTGGAATAGTCTCCCCGTCGGAACAGGACTGCCTTGCCCCCCGACGACACGGTGTTGTCCACGCCACTGGGGTTTCCGTGGATGCATAGTTCGCCCACAAACGCCCACCGGTTGATCCGTTCAATCTGGACCTCCGCCTCGTCCGGCGGCTGGTCAGGATGCGGCCCCGCCAGCGTGCGGATCTGCAGCAGCAGCGCGGTGCTGAGACAGACGCAGACACTGGCACTGCTGCCCAGACCGGCGCCGATGGGGATGGTCGAGCGGAGGGTGTAGATGGCGGCGTGCGACTCCGGGGAGCCCAGCGAGAGAAAGAGATATAGGAACGCGGTGGCCGAGCTCTGGTGGATCTTGCGTATTTCGTCCGGCTTGTCTTTCGACACGTCCGCGACGTGCTGCTTGACGGCGTCGAGGAGCTCCGGGTCGAGGGAGGTGACGAGGTCGTAGTAGAACTTCTTCTTGGAGGGATGGTGGAACAGGTCCCAGGGCAGCGCGTCAATGTCCCACGTGTGGTCCAGGCCAATGTCGCGGAAATTGAGCGTGACGGTGCGGTGGGATTTGGAGAGCGTGGTGACGAGGAGATAGGAGCGCAGCGAGATGGCCGCGGCCATGGCTGCCTTGCCGTGGACGACGGCGTGCTCGCCGAAAACAATGACCTTGCCGGGCGCCGACACCATGAACGGCGGGGCCATTGGCGACGAGGGCTTTCGCATCATCCTGTCTGACGTTTTCGAGGACGTGGTCGAGGTTGTCTTCGCGTTGGGGCTGGCGGTGGAGGTGGTCAGGATGCCGTCTGAGTTGTCGGCGCTGTCGTCGCTGGTGCTGTTATGGCTGTGTTGACTGTGCGCGTCATTCGCCGCCTTGATGCGCACCTGCAGCTCAGAGGCAGTTTTTTTGTGCTTGTTCTTGGAGGCCCTCACGCTGCCGTGCTTCTTGCGTCCGTGGCCATTCTGCATGTCGCGAGGTCGTACAGGAAGTCAGGGGCAACCGAACAGCGACGACTGGCTATGCAGCCAACACACGCATCGCAGAGCCAGGCAGCGTCAGTCAGCACAGCGTGCAGGCAGTAAAGGGATCAAAGCAGGAAAGAAGAAGAGCAGAGGTGGTTTGTCATGTGGTTAATTAGTTAATTAATTAATTGACTGTTTCCCCGTTGGACTCGTTAGTTCTCAACTGGCGTCGGCGGCGTCTCCGCGAGTAATTGCGGCGGGTCAGCGTCCACCACTCAGCGTCCGCCTTTTACACACAATTACAGCTTCACATTATCCAGATTATTGCAGATGGAGATTCTGACAGCAGTCTGCTGCCAGGCAAGTTGTGCAGTCGAGTGTGGCTGCTCTCTCTGTTTCTCAATGGGACAAATTCTCTCGAGTTCAGTCAGTAATAGTAATTAGGTACAGCGTAGAACAAATCCAGACATTAGACAAATTCACATATCCTGCAGAACAGACAAAAAATACATATCGTAGCATCATACATATCATGTACATACACGTGAATAGAGAGGAGAGAGAGAGAGAAGGAACTACCCCATCGTCGTCTCCCACCCGTTATCAATCATCACATCCATCCAGTACACATTCGGCTCGCCCGCGTCCATCCGATTCCACACCTCCTTGACCAGCTGCAGGCAGACGTGGATCGGTTTGGGTGGCAGGACGTGCAGGAACGAGCCCAGGCGCCCGAGGATGAACTTGCGCGTGCGCGACACTTCAATCGCATGCGACGACAGGTTGAGGCCATAGCTACTGTCTTCGTCGACAGGAGGCAGGCGCAGTTCGCTGGACGACGCGACGAGCAGGAACGGTTGCAGACATCTCGTGCGCGACTCCAACGGAATCGTCTTCAGCCGGGCCATGGCCGTCAACGCGAACCTGGTGAGCCACTCGTTTCGAACCGACTCTGGGAGGTCAGCGGCGTCTTCGTCGCATTCGCTACCGCCGCTGTCGCTGAAGACGCCATCCGTGAGTCCAGCAAGGGGATTGGTCGAAGCGTCACTCGATACACTGAATGGACTTTGATTGTCCAGGCTCAGATTGAACGACTGGTCTCCCCGTTGTAACCGGGACCGCAGCAGATCGGGAAAGACGCGATACAGCTGAATGAGACCCGTATATCGATACACTTCGGCCATCGCCAGCAGGTGCCACACCGGAGTATCGTCGTCCCCCGGATTGACGATCTCCGTCTCGGCTGGATGCGAGAGGTTCAACAGTCTGGCTTCGAGCTCTCGTGCCTTTTGGATCGCCTTCTGTGCCTGGGCGATATCTCCCTGTGACGTGAACCGTCTCGCACGAACCCGGTTCCTCTCGCGACGAATCAGCCGGCCGACTTCATGCACCGTAAACTGCGTGTCCCGCGCGATGCCGGTCCAAGGGTGCGGCACCCGTTGCAACAAAATGCTGTCGGTTGTCGTCTGCAGGCCCGTCTTCGCGGGAGCAAGAGTGTTATGGTCCGCCACATACGACAACAACATCTCCCAGTAGACCAGAGCTTCTTCGAAAAACTGGTAGTTGTTGCGATTGCTCAGCAGAGAACCGTGGTGACTGCCAGAGGCGATGGCATTGATATGCTTCCGGAGGAGGTTGAAGAAGGAAATCCCCAGATCATTCGGGTTGTGCCAACTCGCAGTCTGGCCAAGCATCAGCAGGGCCAAAAGGGACTTATCGTCCATCACCGTTTGTTTCTCCAGCATCGAGATGGCTTCTTGGCGCAGCTTGAGCCCGACAGGCCCGAATTGGGGGAAATCGTCGACTAATGTAGCTGCGGCCATACTCTGCAGAGTCCGGCACATGGCCGGCGAGGAACTCCACAGACGCGACACGGTGGTCCGAAAGGGGTTCATATGGCTATCGTAGCTGGAGAACAGACCAGCAACCTCCTTGAAATAATATTCAACGAGCGTCGAGGACGGATCCTCCAGGGACCGCCGCGGGGGCGGCAGCACGCTGAGTCGATCATTCGACGCGGACCGCTGAGGATGAACAGGGGACTGACGCACGAAAGTCGACGGAGAGAAAGCTCCATACAAGGAAATTTCATTCTCGTTGCTTAGATTGCCTTGCCTAGGAGATTCATCTGCTTGTCCGTCATGGTTCGGCTCGTAGGATGAACTGCCAGCGGCCTGCTCAAAATCAAAGGTGGAGAGCTGAGGAACCGGGGAGGCGAGTTGGTCCAGCTCTTGAAGAGCATCACTAAATTGACTATCCCATAGATCATCGTTCAATCGAGAGTCTAGATCACTGGTTGGAGGGTCCTCAAATGGAGCTACCTGTTGAGCTTGGGAATTGGGATCGTCCTGGATGGTCACTGGCACCTCAGATGGCGAAACGCTGGGTGGTTCTTGCAGGCTGGGACCATTTTGATTCTCAGAACTGTTGGTTGATTGGGTTTCTTTGATGACTCTTTCAAGAACCTCATGCTTGGTGACCCATCGCAGCGGCTGGGTGTAGCCGGGACATTTTACTCCCAGACGAGTGCAACGGCCACAGGCGGGCTTCGCCTCGTCACATTTCAACTGGAGAGTCATCAGTTTCTTTCGCAGCAGAACTAGAAAGATGTGAATAATCCGATGTGATAACTGACCCGTTTACTCTTGCATGTTGCACATCCGTTCCGCGATTTCTTGACTCCGCGCATGACGCATCACCTGCTCGATTCTCCCAGTTGGCAGAGCTCACAGTGTCATCGACCAACGATGATATAATCCAGCTATCCACAGTCAACCGTCATAATTCTAATTTGAGAAGTCCCCGCAAAAGCGAGTTGGGGACGATCGCGCTGTCTGATATGCGGGGAGAGCTGCAATGACTAAGCGAGATAAGCAAGATAAGCCATTGGTTCCTGATAATAGATCCCGCAAGCCAATCAGAAGGCAGAATTCAACTCAATCTATGGACAGAGCGTCTGTAGCTACCATGGTAGCTGCAATCACCACGATCGTCCATCGAAAATGTTGCCTTGCAATCAAGGAGCCATTTTTGGCTTGGTACGACACAGAGACAATGCAGGATGAGTCATGTGGAACGTACAGTATATGTACTCGACGAGTTGAGTGAACCTATGCATGCATCCAACCTCAAAGTCGTCTCTCGTCCAGAAATTAAATGAAAGCCTTTGCACTGTTAAACGAATATCAACATCCTCCTGTATGGCTATTCCATCCTCCTCGTCGTCAGACCACTCCAACACGCCATTACTCCTCCAAATTCCTCGGAAATGGACCTCGAAACAGCTCAAGGCGCTCAAAGTAACTGAGCAACGCGACCTGCCTGCGGAGGCCATTGTTGAAGCTTCATATGTGCCTAGTGATGGGGATGAAGGTACGTTTATCCAGTAATCAGCATTTCTCTCCTCACTGACCCGGATACGTGTGTACTGTACATAGCATTCGAAGGTCTCGCCGCAGAGCTTTGCGACCCAACAAGACAGGATCTATGGGACATGCCGTTTGGAAAGAAGAACTACTTCAGCAATCCATTTTTCTTTACCTTCAAATCTCTAAGCCAGGTGTCGAGGTCCACTGAAAATGAAGATGTGTATTCCACAGCCAAATCGGCCCTGATGTGCTGCCTGTCAACCATAGGAGGCCGTCTCCGTTCGTCACTGTACCAGTAAGTGTGACTTTACCTGTCACCCATTTCACTGATTTGAGCACTGATGATGGAGGGAAAAATAAAGCAGGACGTATTCTTCCAAAATCCCATTTACGGTCCACCCTGCCGGGATAAAGGGCGCTCTCAGGTGCAGCGGGGCTCTTTTCGACAGGGCTCCCAAGTGGGCTGGTGACGAAATCCCTCTTCTTCCGCTTGCGACAATCACGGTTTGTTTTCTCTTTCACCTCGAATTGTCATTACTGCTAACGGATATATGCCAAGGTCGTGAATAACCGCGACAAGACGAGCGTTGCCGTCCACGAAGTCCCCCAGATTGTCGTCCAGGCAATCCTAGCCTATAACCGTGACCCCACACGAGAGAGTTATCCAGCGTTCGTGCTGCGCGTGGATCGTACCATCTTGCAGGTCAGCATGTCGGCCCTATCTCGTACCTACGTGGAGGAACTCTGTCGTGGAAAGCCATTGAGCGGAAGCCTTCGACTGTGCCGTTCAGTGCGCTACGATATGCTAGAACGCGATGAGCGAAGGGAAGCTCTGAGACTTCTCGTCGGACTCGTTAGATTTCTCGACACCAGCAACATTATTGATGGTAAAAGATAAGTTCAAGTCCTTGGTACAATATTGTACATGTATGTATAGATACGTATTTAGCTTGCCATAAAAACATAAAAATAACTATACTGTATTTATTATCGAGGTATACAGCAACTAACTACCACTCAAAATACCATGAAAAAATATATTTCCATACTCATCTCGAGTTAACATGTGGTATTTCGTTACATTGATTGACAGCAGCTACTTTTAGGTAGGAAAGTGGAGTACGAAGTATTAATTCCTTCCCACCCATTCAGTCAATCCATTCGCCCAGCCCAGCCTCCTCATCATACCTTGGGTTACATAGGGTAAGTAAAAATACGAGGTAGCTAGCTAGCTATGTACCCAGCATGCCAAGGAGGTTCAAATCCAGACGATATACGGAGTGAGTTAAGGTAGGTAGGTAGGCCACCCCACATTCCAGAAGCATCTCCTCCTCCAATCCAATCTCTGGACCCCTTTCCTTCATTCATTCATATCCATCCATTGCAGAGTCCAAGCAGGCATGTCATGCCATCTAGGTGGTTCCGTTTTTCCCTGAAGAGGTGATGTGTCGCGTGTCCAGCATCATATCCCCTAGAAGTACTATAGTACCAATAACACACGGGTTAAATGCGTCATTCCTATAATTATTATTGCTTACGGGAAACTTATTTTAAGTACTCTTGGTCATATACTAATTCTTCGTTCTAAGATGGTTTGTTTTACTCTTCCTCGCCAAGACACGGTTGAACCGGGAGTGGATGGATACGGAGTACTCTGTATTATTTATATTTTTGGCCCCTGCCTAGATACCTAGGTACCTGTACCTACTCCGTACTCCGTAAGACAGGTAAGGAGGATTTCTTCAGACAAGACAAAAACGATCTGCACACCTCTCGCACTGTATGTAACTAGAGAAAAGAACCTCCCCCAGTCCCATGGCCCGGCGCCCACGGATTGTTTTTCTTGGCCGCGTCGGGACTAGCGGGACCTGATATTCTTGCAGAGCCTCCAGTTTTTAAATTTTTAAACATTTTTAAACTCTCCCGGTGGCTGGTCCCACTGGACTATCCTGCTTCCGGAAATATATCACGTTCTCCAGGGCTAGGGATACCTAGAGTGGTAGGTGTTTGTCGATGACTCGGTATTTCCCGTCCTCCTCACGGCATTTTTCTCCACATCTACTACTCTGTAGGTGCTAGGAAAGACGAAAGTCTCCGTTGGTATGTAGCTGTGGCATGCCCGGGTGCCACTCTGTTCTATAGTTAGCTTGCCACAGGCCGTGCAGGGCAGAATGTGTCAGTCATTCCCAGCATTGGCTTCTCGTGTGGCGGGAATCCAGCATATCCTCTCTGTATTATTGATAGTCCATTGGTTTCCTTCTTGCGGATAAGCTTGATTATCGCTTCAAGTGGCGGGGTCAATGTGTCATGCGTTATATAATAGATTGTATTGTAGGATAGTTGTAAAATTGAAGGCCGCCTTCCTGCAGAATCCATGTCCCTCCCTACCTTCGCTGAATAGTCGTTGATAGAGACAATGTGTCATCTCGGCCAGCCAATATGATTGTCGCTCGCTCCTACCTTCTGAGGCCTTTCCTCCTTTCGCTGGTGGTCGTCGCGACCCTGTCCGCTAAAGTCGTCCATCTGTTCTTGCATGTTCACTCGGTTCCGCTCGCTTCCTTTCTGCTCTATTTTCCAACGTTCTTCATCCAGGACTGCCTTCTCTTTCTCGGTACTTGGTTCTTATTGCACAAAACATCTGGTGTTGCAGGCACCCTAGGGTTGCTAATCGCCGGCTTTCTTGGGTGAGTTCACCTTAACCATACTAATCCGGGGACAATGTTAACAAGTTGATGCTCATCGCTGTAGGATCGTGACTCTCGTTGCGGCCTCCGCCCAAATCGGTTTCTTCTATGTCACCGGCTCCGAAATACAATGGGGTACAGCAACGAGCGTGGCCAACGATCCCGCAGGGATGAAATTGCTGTTGAGCGGCCTGTGGCCCGTTCTAGCAGCCGGAGTTGTCATCGTCCTTCTTGCCTGGTTCTCGACGCCTTTTATTTCAACATGGATAGGTCGTCGGCTCTCAGCCATCGCGAATATCTCCATTCCCGACGAATCTGGAGAATATCTTCCCGTGGCCCAATCAAAACAACCCAGCCACGAAGGACGAACAGCACGCTTTTGGGCTGTGGGTATCGCGCTGACAGTAATCTGTTTAAGGCTTGTCAGGCCGCCAGTGCCGTACAATCATATGTCTGGCACCATTCCCTTTACTCTTCTTAATGCTTTCCGTTCAAAACCCGAAGTGTGCCCTCAAGCCGAGGCACAACCGTTTCCTCTGCCTGAATTGATCGAGAAGAAGTTCTGGGAACTCCCTCGAGGCCACTTCAAGGGCTGGACCCCAGGCATGGAGGATATTGCTGATGAAGAAGATTTCAACGGGCGACCTCAATGGCTGCCAGAGGAACTGCCTCCTGGATTTGGGCGATGGGCCTTGGAAAAACCTGCAAATCAATCAGTCAGTGGAGAGAGAGGCAGCAAAGCTTGTCCCAGTGCGGAAGCAATCAAAAACACATATAACCCTGCGAAAGATCCACTGCGTATAACAAATCTCGACCTCGACCTCCTGGAGCCATTACAGGAGGCCTTAAGGGACCACGATATCCCAATAACCCACATCTTCTTGATAGAGATGGAGAGCGCGCGCAAAGATGTCTTTCCCCTGAAATATGGCTCTCATCTCCACAAAATGATCCTCCAATCACACGAGACAGAAGATACGGAAGTCATCGACAATATTAATTCCAAACTCTCTGCCGTGTCGCCAATTGCTGAGCAACTTACTGGTGAATCTGGCGGATTTCCTCAAGAGAATCTTTCAGCAGATTTGTGGCAAGATAGCGCCGCTCCTGGAATGGGCGGTATCAACGTGTTAGGTGCAGTAACGGCCAGCAGCCTTTCCTTCAAGAGTGTGCTTGGGAGTCACTGCGGGGTGGGCCCGCTGTCACTGGATTTCATGTACGAGAATGAAGCCGAGATCTATCAGCCGTGCATCATGCACATCCTAGAACTCTTTAATCGGCTCAAAGAAGGATCCGGCAAGGAATCGAGCGACATGCGTCAGCGCAGATGGAAATCCGTGTTCGCCCAGTCGATCACCGGCGTGTACGATGACCAGAATAAGCTGAATCGGAAAATGGGGTTTGACAAGTCCATCGTGAAGGAGGACATCGATTTTCCAAAGGCAAAACACTTCCACCAGGGAATGGAGGAAATCAATTACTTTGGGTGAGTAAATCGTTGAGTCGCTGGCCGCCTCGCCTCGTCTAACTGAAGCTGTAGTTACCCCGAAGAGGAAGTGCTCCCGTATTTGCAAGATACGGTCAACGAGGCCTTGGAGAAGGGAGAACGACTCTTTTTCTCTCATTTCACCAGCACCACTCATCATCCGTGGGCGGTGCCCTCTGACTTCGAGACTGAGCAGTATTGGGCGGATGATGGCCTCGTCTCCAAACACGAGGAGGCCAACAGATACCTCAATACTGTCCGCTACGTCGACCAATGGCTGGGAAAAATCCTCAAGGTGATAGACGAGGCAGGGATTGCAAACGAGACCTTGGTTGTATTCGTGGGCGATCAGTAAGTCATATTCCTATGGCATTGATTCTTGCCAGTGGCTCATCCTTCGTAGTGGTCAAGCATTCCGTGAAGATGCGCGATACAGTGGCACCTATCAGAATGGGCATATCAGCAACTTTCGAATTCCATTGATTTTCCGCCATCCTCTCCTGCCACGCATCCAACTGTCGGCCAATGCAACCTCGCTTTCTATTCTTCCCACCATCCTGGATCTTCTGATCAACACCGATTCTCTGAATGCCCAGGACAAGGAGGCAGCATCTGATCTGATCAATGAGTATGAGGGTCAGTCATTGATCCGGCCGTACAAAGCAAGCCACAATGGCCGACAAGCCTGGAACATTGGGGTCATTAATGCTGGCGGCTCTATGCTGAGCGTCGCGTCAGCGGCAGTCCCATACCGTCTCATTCTGCCACTTAGGGATGAATTTACCTATGTCTTCTCAGATCTGAAGGAAGATCCCGATGAGATCGATCTCATCGAAGAGTGGGATATGGATTCTTTGGTCCGCAGCGTGCGTCGAGCCCATGGAGCCGAAGCAGCGAGCTGGGTTGTCGACGCGGAAAAGGTGGGGCGATGGTGGGTAGAAGAGAAGAAACGCCTTTGGAACTATAGAGAGTGAGCTTGTACAGTATAGTATCATGATAACAATTGCCATATAGACAGTAATGTTATGTAATGTCGATGAAGGTACATGATGTATCAGTCAGATTCTCCTGGCACTACAACGTTGGTATGTAGACCGAAGTGCGCTGGTACTGTGGACCTATGATCCTGTCATTGATACAGGAGCAATGGAAGGCTGTCGCTTTGCAAACCTTGAGGGGTGTTGGCTGTTATGTGTCTTTCATGCAGCTTCAAAGTAAAGTGTGATGCCTCAGGTTACTAATCCGCCTGCCCCGCCGGACTTGCTTCTTTGTCGGACTAAAAGCATCGCCAAGATACCTTCAACTGTATCTAAGAGCTTCTCTCCTCAGACTGTGATTCACAATCGAAGAGTTACCTCTGCACAGTATTTTTCTGACTGCTAGTATTTGTCTTGGAAGGTTTTGGAAATAGCTATTTCCTCCACTTCAAGGTTGAGTTGCACTCATCTCTCTTCGCAGCCTGTGCAACTTCAGCAAACTTGCACGTCAGGCATAACGCCATCAAGAGCTTTCTGGGAGTGTCGTTTACCTTTTCTTCTTCTTTTTTTGTTCCGTCTGAGAAGAGAGCTGCTTTGTCATGCTCTTCACGCTCTGAATTTATCGAGACATGAAACATTAAAATTATCAGCTGCTGCACTCAAAAGCCTGCATTGTGTACATTTCTGTCTTCTTGTCGGGGCCATCAACCAAGCCTCAAAGTCCACTTTTGAAGGTGAAAAATATAGCCTCCCTCAATTCTCATTCGTTGACTGATATAACGTCACCATGAGTGGGAAATATTCGTCTGACCCCTTATGGGCGGACGTGAAGCCCATCCCCCTGGACGATGGCTCCAAGGAGGGTCAGGAAGCCACTCCCCTCGCAACAATTGCGTATTCGCCTGCGTACGTCGAGGCGACGTCGTATCTGCGAGCTGTCATGGCGGCCAATGAGGTGTCTGAGAGAGCGTTGAAGTTGACGCAAGATGTGATCTCGATGAATCCTGCTCATTACACTGTGTGGTAGGTATCTCTCCTTGCATTGATCTCCCTGATTTTTCATTTCTATCTAATGGCGTATATGCCTTCCCATTTTATATGTGCTTATACGTCGAGCCTCTTTTTTGGGAGCTAGTTTTGTTTTTCGTTCCCGCTTTCGTTTGGCCTTTTGTTTATGCGGAGTGTTTGCGTTCTTTCTAGCTTATATGTGCAGTATACTGATTTAGCTCGATGCAGGCTATACCGAGCAAAGATCCTTTTTGCACTCAATAAGAACCTTGATGACGAGCTCACTTGGTTGAATAAAGTGTCGTTGCAGTATCTCAAAAATTACCAGATATGGTGAGTATTCATGACCATAAATTACTTCGAAACTCTCAAATCTTATTGGATTGTTGGATTAACTATCTACAGGCATCACCGTCAAGTCATCATGTCATCGCGCACCGCCTTCCCGACTCTCCCGCCCAAAGAGCTCGATTTTCTCATGGAGATGTTTGCC
This sequence comes from Rasamsonia emersonii CBS 393.64, assembly GCF_000968595.1. NCBI lineage: Eukaryota > Fungi > Ascomycota > Eurotiomycetes > Eurotiales > Trichocomaceae > Rasamsonia > Rasamsonia emersonii. The sequence goes on from NW_013563183.1 coordinate 38,795, forward strand.
CAGGACGCCAAGAACTACCACGTCTGGACATATCGGCACTGGCTCGTGCGGCATTTCAATCTCTGGGACTCCGAGCGTGAAATCCGAGATGTTGAGACTCTCATAAACGCTGATGTCCGGAATAACTCTGCGTGGAACCACCGATATCTACTGCGATTCGCTCCCCGGGAGGGTCCCGAAGCTGGGATGCCAGGAGGCGTGATTTCAGATCAAAAGGGTCGCTCGGATGTTGTTGACGAGGAGCTCGTTGACGCAGAACTCGACTACGCTAAGGAGAAGATCCTCCTGGCGCCGGAGAATCGCAGTCCATGGTTGTACGCACGCGGGGTTTTGCGAGCTGCTGGCCGACCACTCTCTGAATGGAAGGACTTTGCCAGTCAGTTCGTCACGGAGGAGAAGACGGAGGACGGACAAGTTGTCAACGTGCATGTCAAGAGCAGCTTGGCTGTGGAGTGGTTAGCGGACGTTTTGGGCGAGGAGGCTCAGACAGAGCAGGAGAGCGGAAAGATAGCCGAGGCGGTCAAGATGCTTACCTTGCTCAAGGAGAAATATGATCCTATCCGGAGGAACTATTGGGATTATAGAATTCGCCAGCTGAAGGATTCGACCTCCGAACCAGTCACTGCGTCTGCATGATATCATCTTGCATTGACGGCGTAAGGTGAGACAAGATAAATATCCCAGGCCTTTTCGAAAGTAAAAACATATCTGACCGGCTGAATAATCCAGATTGGAAGTCAATTGGGTTACTTCTTGCTTCTACGAGGTTTCAAATCGATGTCTCTTGATTTATGACAAGTTGATGCTTGGAAACGTCACGAGTTCATTATACCTGCGCTGTACCGGTGGAGTAAAAAGAAAAAAAAGCAAAGCTTCATACTTTGTCCCAGCAATAACATAACGATGATTAACAGATATAATAAGGTAAACAGGAATCAAAAC